>NW_024058579.1:0-32500 GCF_016432855.1 Salvelinus namaycush
CCTTCTGTATCACCCCTGTCAAACCTACCTGGCCGTCTGTATCACCCCTGTCAAACTCACCTGGCCTTCCTTATCACCCCTGTCAAACTCACCTGGCCTTCCGTATCACCCCTGTCAAACTCACCTGGCCTTCCGTATCACCCCTGTCAAACTCACCTGGCCTTCCGTATCACCCCTGTCAAACTCACCTGGCCTTCCAAATCACCCATGGCAAACACACCTGGCCTTCTACATCACCCCTGTGATCTTTTACATTTTTTTATTTATCATTTTTATCCCCCTCACCCTTTCACACGTACACCACGCGCACACACACAGACACACACACATGGTATGGCAGTACATGGATGATCTCTGTGTGTCTGTATGTGTGTCTGTCTGTCACACACACACACAAACACACACACACACACACACACACACACACACACACACACACACACACACACACACACACACACACACACACACACACACACACACACACACACACACAGCTGTCTATCTCTAGCTGTCTGTCTGTAGCTGTCTGTCTTTAGCTGTCTGTCTTTAGCTGTCTGTCTTTAGCTGTCTGTCTGTAGCTGTCTGTCTGTAGCTGTCTGTCTTCAACTGTCTGTCTTTAGCTGTCTGTCTTCAGCTGTCTGTCTTTACCTGTCTGTCTTTACCTGTCTGTCTTTACCTGTCTGTCTTTACCTGTCTGTCTTTAGCTGTCTGTCTGTAGCTGTCTGTCTGTACCTGTCTGTCTTTACCTGTCTGTCTTTACCTGTCTGTCTTTACCTGTCTGTCTTTACCTGTCTGTCTGTAGCTGTCTGTCTGTAGCTGTCTGTCTTTACCTGTCTGTCTTTACCTGTCTGTCTGTAGCTGTCTGTCTTTAACTGTCTTTAACTGTCTGTCTTTAGTTGTCTGTCTTTAGTTGTCTGTCTTTAACTGTCTGTCTGTAGCTGTTTGTCTTTTGCAGTTCCCCCACTGGAGTGGCCTAGTGGTGGATAACTCCAGTCCTGCTGATTTCATTCAGTATCTCCCTGACACTTCATTGATTAATTAATGTTATCGACCATCCAGAGAGAGCACACATCAGGTTATCCACTCTCTGATTAAAAGGGAAGGATGAGAAACCCCTCAAGGAAGAGAGTTGTGCGCTCCTGTTCTAAAGGCAACACGGCTGTCTTCTGATCGAAATCCTCAATCAACTCGGGTCTAAATTACAAGTGATGCATAAACACTTACATGACCCCACTTGCAAATAAACAACCTTGATGCGTACCTACACAGAGACGCGTATTCACGCAATGTCATGCACACGAACGGTGCACACATACCCCCGACCCCACCAACCTGTACACAAAATCTATGGAGCTTGTGATGGATGCCCCGTGCTGATGTGGTGTGTTAACCTCTGACCTGTGATTGAACGTGCTGGGCTCATACACTACATCATAGCCTGAAGGCTGCGGGTTACCGGCTGCTAAATGGTTGATAACCCCACACACACACATTGACTGTAACTCACATGTATGCTGAGACATACTACACATCACTGAGCTTTATGAAATAAACCACCTGGATTGCACACTTAACCCTTCACAGGACCCCACAGTCTACATCATCACTCACTTAACCCTTCACAGGACCCCACAGTCTACATCATCACTCACTTAACCCTTCACAGGACCCCACAGTCTACATCATTACTCACTTAACCCTTCACAGCACCCCACAGTCTACATCATCACTCACTTAACCCTTCACAGGACCCCACAGTCTACATCATCACTCACTTAACCCTTCACAGGACCCCACAGTCTACATCATCACTCACTTAACCCTTCACAGGACCCCACAGTCTACATCATCACTCACTTAACCCTTCACAGCACCCCACAGTCTACATCATCACTCACTTAACCCTTCACAGGACCCCACAGTCTACATCATCACTCACTTAACCCTTCACAGCACCCCACAGTCTACATCATCACTCACTTAACCCTTCACAGCACCCCACAGTCTACATCATCACTCACTTAACCCTTCACAGGACCCCACAGTCTACATCATCACTCACTTAACCCTTCACAAAACCCCACAGTCTACATCATCACTCACTTAACCCTTCACAGAACCCCACAGTCTACATCACCACTCACTTAACCCTTCACAGAACCCCACAGTCTACATCACACCTAAACCTTTCACAGAACCCCACAGTCTACATCACAACTTAACCCTTCACAGAACCCCACAGTCTACATCACCACTCACTTAATCCTTCAAAGAAGCCCACAGTCTACATCACCACTCACTTAACCATTCACAGAACCCCACAGTCTACATCAACCACTCACTTAACCCTTCACAGAACCCCACAGTCTACATAATCCTTCACAGGGTCAACTGTTGAGCATTCTGACTGGATCTAATTGCTGACGCCTTTCTAGGGAGTTTTTCCTAGCCACCGTGCTTCTACACCTGCATTGCTTGCTGTTTGGGGTTTTAGGCTGGGTTTCTGTACAGCACTTCGAGATATTAGCTGATGTACGAAGGGCTATATAAAATAAACTTGATTTGATTTGACGTCTCCCTCAAATGATTAGTGTTAAGTGATTATCAGATTTCACTTCATTGTGCCCTTATTAACCCTTCACAGAAGCCCAGTCTACATAATCCTTCACTGGGTCAACTGTTGAGCATTCTGACTGGATCTAATTGCTGACGTCTCCCTCAAATGATTTGTGTTAAGTGATTATCAGATTTCACTTCATTGAAGGTCTTGATGGTTGTGAGAGAGCAGAGTAGCAGAGTTAATGTCATCCTCATCTGTGATCGTCAAGCAGCATGTCACCCCTGTGATCCTGAACGGTCATTTACATCAATTTAGTAATCCTTCTTCGTTGGATTCATAAATCATATTCTAATAAAATGACATTAAACTTTTCCACGGCCCGTATTTAAATGGTTTGGAGTGATTTATTGTTGGATTTGATTGATAGGACTGCAGTAGGGAATAATCAGATCATCATCAAATTATTGGATCAAGAACTCTGTTTTGAGTTCTGCTACTCAGGGTTATGTTCAGTTGGCAGAGAACGGGAGAGGACATCTTGAAACAGAGAACGGGAGAGGACATCTTAAAACAGAGAATGGGAGAGGACATCTTAAAACAGAGACCGGGAGAGGACATCTTAAAACAGAGAACGGGAGAGGTCATCTTAAAACAGAGAACGGGAGAGGACATCTTGAAACAGAGAACGGGAGAGGACATCTTGAAACAGAGAACGGGAGAGGACATCTTGAAACAGAGAACGGGAGAGGACATCTTGAAACAGAGAACGGGAGAGGACGTCTTAAAACAGAGAACGGGAGAGGACATCTTAAAACAGAGAACGGAAGAGGACATCTTAAAACAGAGAACGGGAGAGGACATCTTGAAACAGAGAACGGGAGAGGACATCTTAAAACAGAGAACGGGAGAGGACATCTTAAAACAGAGAACGGGAGAGGACATCTTGAAACAGAGAACGGGAGAGGACATCTTAAAACAGAGAACGGGAGAGGACATCTTGAAACAGAGAACGGGAGAGGACATCTTGAAACAGAGAACGGGAGAGGACATCTTGAAACAGAGAACGGGAGAGGACATCTTGAAACAGAGAACGGGAGAGGACATCTTAAAACAGAGAACGGGAGAGGACATCTTAAAACAGAGAACGGGAGAGGACATCTTGAAACAGAGAACGGGAGAGGACATCTTAAAACAGAGAACGGGAGAGGACATCTTAAAACAGAGAACGGGAGAGGACATCTTGAAACAGAGAACGGGAGAGGACATCTTAAAACAGAGAACGGGAGAGGACATCTTAAAACAGAGAAAGGGAGAGGACATCTTGAAACAGAGAACGGGAGAGGACATCTTAAAACAGAGAACGGGAGAGGACATCTTGAAACAGAGAACGGGAGAGGACATCTTAAAACAGAGAATGGGAGATGACATCTTGAAACAGAGAATGGGAGAGGACGTCTTGAAACAGAGAACGGGAGAGGACATCTTGAAACAGAGAACGGGTGAGGGCCTCTTGAAACAGAGAATGGGAGAGGACATCTTAAAACAGAACGGGAGAGGACATCTTAAAACAGAGAACGGGAGAGGACATCTTGAAACAGAGAATGGGAGAGGACATCTTAAAACAGAGAACGGGAGAGGACATCTTGAAACAGAGAATGGGAGAGGGCGTCTTGAAACAGAGAACGGGAGAGGACGTCTTGAAACAGAGAACGGGAGAGGACGTCTTGAAACAGAGAACGGGAGAGGACGTCTTGAAACAGAGAACGGGAGAGGACATCTTGAAACAGAGAACGGGAGAGGACATCTTAAAACAGAGAACGGGAGAGGACATCTTAAAACAGAGAACGGGAGAGGACATCTTGAAACAGAGACCGGGAGAGGACGTCTTGAAACAGAGAACGGGAGAGGACATCTTAAAACAGAGAACGGGAGAGGACATCTTAAAACAGAGAACGGGAGAGGACGTCTTGAAGCAGAGAATGGGAGAGGACGTCTTGAAACAGAGAACGGGAGAGGACGTCTTAAAACAGAGAACGGGAGAGGCCATCTTAAAACAGAGAACGGGAGAGGACATCTTAAAACAGAGAACGGGAGAGGACATCTTGAAACAGAGAACGGGAGAGGACGTCTTGAAACAGAGAACGGGAGAGGACGTCTTGAAACAGAGAACGGGAGAGGACATCTTAAAACAGAGAACGGGAGAGGACATCTTAAAACAGAGAACGGGAGAGGACGTCTTGAAACAGAGAACGGGAGAAGACGTCTTGAAACAGAGAACGGGAGAGGACGTCTTGAAACAGAGAACGGGAGAGGATGTCTTGAAACAGAGAATTGGAGAGGACGTCTTGAAACAGAGAACGGGAGAGGACATCTTGAAACAGAGAATTGGAGAGGACGTCTTGAAACAGAGAATGGGAGAGGACATCTTGAAACAGAGAACGGGAGAGGACATCTTGAAACAGAGAACGGGAGAGGACGTCTTAAAACAGAGAACGGGAGAGGACATCTTGAAACAGAGAACGGGTGAGGGCCTCTTGACACAGAGAATGGGAGAGGACATCTTAAAACAGAACGGGAGAGGACATCTTAAAACAGAGAACGGGAGAGGACATCTTGAAACAGAGAATGGGAGAGGACATCTTAAAACAGAGAACGGGAGAGGACATCTTGAAACAGAGAATGGGAGAGGGCGTCTTGAAACAGAGAACGGGAGAGGACGTCTTGAAACAGAGAACGGGAGAGGACATCTTAAAACAGAGAACGGGAGAGGACATCTTAAAACAGAGAACGGGAGAGGACGTCTTGAAACAGAGAACGGGAGAGGACATCTTGAAACAGAGACCGGGAGAGGACATCTTAAAACAGAGAACGGGAGAGGACGTCTTGAAACAGAGAACGGGAGAGGACATCTTGAAACAGAGAACGGGAGAGGACATCTTGAAACAGAGACCGGGAGAGGACATCTTAAAACAGAGAACGGGAGAGGACATCTTAAAACAGAGAACGGGAGAGGACATCTTGAAACAGAGAACGGGAGAGGACATCTTAAAACAGAGAACGGGAGAGGACATCTTAAAACAGAGAACGGGAGAGGACATCTTGAAACAGAGAACGGGAGAGGACATCTTAAAACAGAGAACGGGAGAGGACGTCTTGAAACAGAGAACGGGAGAGGACATCTTGAAACAGAGACCGGGAGAGGACGTCTTAAAACAGAGAACGGGAGAGGACGTCTTGAAACAGAGAACGGGAGAGGACATCTTGAAACAGAGAACGGGAGAGGACATATTAAAACAGAGAACGGGAGAGGACATCTTGAAACAGAGAACGGGAGAGGACATCTTGAAACAGAGACCGGGAGAGGACATCTTAAAACAGAGAACGGGAGAGGACATCTTGAAACAGAGAACGGGAGAGGACATCTTGAAACAGAGAACGGGAGAGGACATCTTGAAACAGAGAACTGGAGAAGACGTCTTGAAACAGAGAACAGGAGAGGACATCTTAAAACAGAGAATGGGAGAGGACATCTTGAAACAGAGAACGGGAGAGGACTTATTGAAACAGCGAATGGGAGAGGAAGTCTTGAAACAGAGAACGAGAGAGGACAGATTGAAACAGAGAACGGGAGAGGACGTCTTGAAACAGAGAACGGGAGAGGACATCTTGAAACAAAGAATGTTAGAGGACATCTTGAAACAGAGAACGGGAGAGGACGTCTTGAAACAGAGAACGGGAGAGGACGTCTTGAAACAGAGAACGGGAGAGGACATATTGAAACAGAGAACGGGAGAGGACATCTTGAAACAGAGAACGGGAGAGGACGTCTTAAAACAGAGAACGGGAGAGGACGTCTTGAAACAGAGAACGGGAGAGGACATCTTGAAACAGAGAACGGGAGAGGACATATTGAAACAGAGAACGGGAGAGGACGTCTTGAAACAGAGAACGGGAGAGGAAGTCTTGAAACAGAGAACGGGAGAGAACATCTTGAAACAGAGAACGGGAGAGGACGTCTTGAAACAGAGAACGGGAGAGGACGTCTTGAAACAGAGAACGGGAGAGAACATCTTGAAACAGAGAACGGGAGAGGACATCTTGAAACAGAGAACGGTAGAGGACGTCTTGAAACAAAGAACGGGAGAGGACATCTTGAAACAGAGAACGGGAGAGGACATCTTGAAACAGAGAACGGGAGAGGACATCTTGAAACAGAGAACGGGAGAGGACGTCTTGAAACAGAGAACGGGAGAGGACATCTTGAAACAGAGAACGGGAGAGGACATCTTGAAACAGAGAACGGGAGAGGACATCTTGAAACAGAGAACGGGAGAGGACATCTTGAAACAGAGAACGGGAGAGGACATCTTAAAACAGAGAACGGGAGAGGACATCTTAAAACAGAGAACGGGAGAGGACATCTTGAAACAGAGAATGAGAGAGGATGAGAACGGGAGAGGACATCTTGAAACAGAGAACGGGAGAGGACATCTTAAAACAGAGAACGGGAGAGGACATCTTAAAACAGAGAACGGGAGAGGACATCTTAAAACAGAGAACGGGAGAGGACATCTTAAAACAGAGAACGGGAGAGGACGTCTTGAAACAGAGAACGGGAGAGGACATCTTGAAACAGAGACCAGGAGAGGACATCTTAAAACAGAGAACGGGAGAGGACATCTTAAAACAGAGAACGGGAGAGGACATCTTAAAACAGAGAACGGGAGAGGACGTCTTGAAACAGAGAATGGGAGAGGACGTCTTGAAACAGAGAACGGGAGAAGACATATTAAGTAACAAAATAACAACACAATGTCAAATACACGTAGCCTAGTCAAATAATTACCATCCAATCACATTAACCATTACTCTCTCGCGGGAATTCCACTACTAGTCCGTATGTAGCCCAACGTAGCTGCTGCTCATTCCGTTTGCTCGAAAATTGATTAATGGTTAAAAAAAGTAAGGCCCTCGTCCATAGAGACACATACCAGCTCTACTGGTAGTAATGCTACTGCTAGCAGTACTACACCTGAACCTGTCGATGACACAAGTTGTCCTGCTTCCACGAGCACATCCAATGCTAGCATCAGCAACTATACATTTGTTGTTAGCCCAGCTAGCAAAGGACACTGGCAGTTGTGAATCTGATGCAGCCGAAGAGCTACTGCCCCCTTACCCGGGAAAGCACCGAACAACAGACAGGGACGTTGGACCATCGAAGAGGCACAAATATGATGAGAACTAAATTGTTTTGGGGTTCACTTATATTGGGAGTAGCGCTCTTCCTCAGCCACAGTGTGTTATGTGCAAAAGGACTCTCTCACAACTCGATGAAACCTTCACTCTTACGCAGACATTAACAAAACATGCCAATTTCAAAAATAAGCCACAGGAGTTTTTTAAGCGAGAATTAAGACGACTTTTGAGTAGTAAGACATGTATAAAAGCAACAGATACCATTACTAAGAAGGGGCTAGAAGCGTCTTATCTGGTGAGCTACCAAGTGGCTAGGACAGGCAAGCCCCAAGCTATTGTGGAGGACTTAATTCTTACTGCTGCTGCGGATATGGCTGAGACAATGCTGGGGAAAATGATAAAGAAACTATACAGACAATGCCTTCATCAAACAACACTGTTTCACGACGCATCAGTGACATGGCAGGAGATGTTTTGAAACAATGAATGCATCGCATACAAGCCAGTGAATTCTATGCCTTACAGCTGGATGAGTCAACAGACGTGGAAGGCCTGGCACAGCTCCTGGTATATGTCCGTTATGTTTACGGGGGGTCAATTAAGGAAGACATCCTCTTCTGGAAACCAGGACAACAGGAGAATATATTTTTAAAGTACTGGACAGCTTTGTGACTTCAAATGGACATTGGTGGTCAAGATGTGTTGGTATCTGTACTGATGGCCAAAAGCCATGACAGGGAGACATAGTGGAGTGGTAACGTGCGTGCAAGCAGTTGCGCCCTACACCACTTGGGTACACTGCAGCATCCACCGAGAGGCTCTTGCTGCCAATGGAATGCCTGACAGCTTGAAAGACGTTTTGGACACGACAGGGAAAACGGTTATCTTTGTTAAAGCAAGGCCCCTGAACTCTCGTGTATTTTCTGCGTTATGTAATGATATGGGCAGCGACCATGTAACGCTTTTACAACATACAGAAGTGTGCTGGTTATCAAGGTGCAAAGTACTGAAGCTTTTTTCAATTGAGATACAAGCTTAAAGTTTTCTTTACTGACCATGATGTTCACTTGTCGGACCACTTGCATGAAGACGATTTTCTCACACGACTGGTGTATTTGGGTGTTGTTTTTTCGCGCTTGAATGATCTGAATCTAGGAAAACAGGGACTCTATGGAACTATATTTAAAGCAGGGGTAATGTAGAGAACAGTGTTTCCTGTCTTCAGTACAGCAGCTTAAAGCAGGGGTAATGTAGAGAACAGTGTTTCCTGTCTTCAGTACAGCAGCTTAAAGCAGGGGTAATGTAGAGAACGGTGTTTCCTGTCTTCAGTACAGCAGCTTAAAGCAGGGGTAATGTAGAGAACAGTGTTTCCTGTCTTCAGTACAGCAGCTTAAAGCAGGGGTAATGTAGAGAACAGTGTTTCCTGTCTTCAGTACAGTAGCTTAAAGCAGGGGTAATGTAGAGAACAGTGTTTCCTGTCTTCAGTACAGCAGCTTAAAGCAGGGGTAATGTAGAGAACAGTGTTTCCTGTCTTCAGTACAGCAGCTTAAAGCAGGGGTAATGTAGAGAACAGTGTTTCCTGACTACATTACAGCAGCTTAAAGCAGGGGTAATGTAGAGAACAGTGTTTCCTGTCTTCAGTACAGCAGCAACTTCTTGTCAATAGGGGGGCGCCATTTCGACTTTGTAAAAATTCGTTCCCAAATTAAACTGCCTCGTACTCAATTCTTGCTCGTACAATATGCATATTATTATTACTATTGGATAGAAAACACTCTCTAGTTTCTAAAACCGTTTGAATTATTTCTCTGACTGAAACAGAACTCATTCTGCAGCACACTTCCTGTCAGGAAGTGAGATTTCTGAAATCGAGGTCTCTGTTCTAGGGTCAGTTTATAAATTCCCATGTAAGCTATGGGGCTACATGCACTGCATACGCCTTCCTCTAGATGTCAGTAAGCGGTGAGAATTTGAATGGAGTGGATTGCACCATCTGGGGCACTATAAAAGCTCTTGGAACGGAAGGTCCGATCTTTTCAACGGGGGGCCTGACGCAGGAGGGACATCACCATGGCGTCTTGAAAAGCTTTCGTTTTAGCAGTTCTATATCTCCGGCTCTGATTTAATTTGATTTTTGTCTTAAAAACTTCATAAGGTAGTTAATTTAAACCGACTTATAGCAGTTTATATCAGTTTATTGCGATTTTCTGGAATTTCTTTGTCACGCGCTATCGCGAGTTGGACACCTCTCCGGCACATGGCTAGCGTTAGCTGCTATTTCTACAGGAGAAGAGGACATCTTTCAACCAAAAGACGATTGTTCTGGAGAAAGGACACCTTGCCCAAGATTCTGATGGAAGCTCAGCAAACAGTAAGAAGTCTTTATGCTGTTAATTCGTATTTATGTTGACAAATGTTAACTTCTTATGGCTGCAAGGGGCAGTATTGAGTAGCCAGTTAAATCGTGCCCATTTCAAACGGCCTCGTACTCAATTCTTGCTCGTACAATATGCATATTATTATTACTATTGGATAGAAAACACTCTCTAGTTTCTAAAACCGTTTGAATTATTTCTCTGAGTGAAACAGAACTCATTCTGCAGCACATTTCCTGACCAGGAAGTGGAATGTCAGAAATCGATGCTCTGTTCAACTTCCTGCCTATACATGGGCATGATACGTAAGAGTCTACGTACACTTCATACACCTTCCCCTGGTTGTCAAGAGGCGGTGAGAGAAGAAATTTCGTGTTTATCTTGGTCTGAGGTGGAATTAAAGCTCTTTGTATGACGTGACCGTCCATTTCCTGTTTCTGGAGCGCGCGAAAGGGGACATGGATTTGCCTTCTGTTTAGCTGTCGTTATGGACGACTAACATCTCCGGTTTAGATTTTATTTGATACATGTGACCATATCATCGTAAAGTATGTTTTTTCAATATAGTTTAATCAGATTATTGAAATTTTTTCGGGAGTTTTGCCGTGTTCCGTTCTCTGACTTTGTTGACGTTGGAGAGATCCGTGCCATTTGGCAAGTGCCCATGCTAAATCAAGAGGGAAATTTGCCGTTCCAGATCCAAACAACGACTGTTCTGGACAAAGGACACCTTGTCCAACATTCTGACGGAAGATCACCAAAAGTAAGAAACATTTTATGATGCTATTTCTAATATCTGTCGTGCATGTGAACTGGTCGTCGGCGCCCAAGTGTTTCTGGCTATTGTGGCTACGCTAATATAACGCTATATTGTGTTTTCGCTGTAAATCACTTGATAAATCGGAAATATTGTCTGGAATCACAAGATGCCTGTCTTTCAATTGCTGTACACTATGTATTTTTCAGAAATGTTTTATGATGAGCATTTAGTTATTTGGCGTTGGTGTCTGTAATTTTTCTGTCTGCTTTCGGTGCAATTTCTGACTGTAGCTGCAATGTAAACTATGATTTATACCTGAAATATGCACATTTTTCTAACAAAACATATGCTATACAATAAATATGTTATCAGACTGTCATCTGATGAAGTTGTTTCTTGGTTAGTGGCTATTTATATCTTTATTTGGTCGAATTTGTGATAGCTACTGATGGAGTAAAAAACTGATGGAGTAAGAAAAGTGGTGTCTTTTGCTAACGTGGTTAGCTAATAGATTTACATATTGTGTCTTCCCTGTAAAACATTTTAAAAATCGGACATGTTGGCTTGATTCACAAGATGTGTACCTTTCATATGCTGTATTGGACTTGTTAATGTGTGAAAGTTATTAGCTTACCACAATAGCAAACATCACAACAGCATTGATTCAAGCCAAACATAGCGATAACGTATAAACCACCAAAATATATTAATTTTTTCACTAACCTTCTCAGAATTCTTCAGATGACAGTCCTATAACATCATATTACACAATGCATATAGAGTTTGTTCGAAAATGTGCATATTTAGCGGCACAAATCGTGGTTATACAATGTGATTAGTGGCCAAAACTTCAAGCAATCTGTCCGGCGCCATCTTGGAGAGGCACCTAATCTAATCGAAAACTATTCATAAACTTGACTAAAAAATACAGATTGGACAGCAAATGAAAGATAAATTAGTTCTTAATGCAATCGCTGTGTTAGATTTTTTTTTTAAACGTTACTGCGCAATACAGCGTGCGCTAAAGCGAGACCGCACCATAATTCATGGCGGAATTATTATTTGACATTTGTCAACATAAATACGAATTAACAGCATAAAGACTGCTTACTATTTGCTGAGCTTCCATCAGAATCTTGGGCAAGGTGTCCTTTCTCCAGAACAATCGTCTTTTGGTTGAAAGATGTCCTCTTGTCCTGTCGAAATAGCCGCTAACGTTAGCCACCCACTGGAGAGGTGTCCAACTCGTGAAAGCGCATGACAAAGAAATCCAGGAAAATCGCAATAAACTGATATAAACTGCTATAAATCGGTTTAAATTAACTACCTTATGATGTCTTTAACAACTATAACGAATAAAAACATGACCGGAGATACAGAACTGCTAAAACGAAAGCTTTGCAGGAGGCCATAGTGATGTCCCTGATGCGCCAGGCGCACCGTTGAAAAGGACGGTACTTCCGTTCCACGGTCTTATATAGGGCCCCAGATTGCGCAATCGACTCCATTCAAATTCTCACCGCGTACTGACATCTAGAGGAAGGCGTATGCAGTGCATGTAGCCCGATGGCCTTATAAAGTGACCTCAGAACAGGGACCTCGATTTCTGAAATCTCACTCCCTGACAGGAAATGTGCTGCAGAATGAGTTCTGTTTCACTCAGAGAAATAAATCAAACGGTTTTAGAAACTAGAGAGTGTTTTCTATCCAATAGTAATAATAATATGCATATTGTACGAGCAAGAATTGAGTACGAGGCAGTTTAATTTGGGAACTCATTTTTACAAAGTCGAAATGGCGCCCCCATAGGCTCAAGAGGTTAAGAACTAATGTATCTTTCATATGCTGTCCAACCTGTATTTTTTAGTCAAGTTTATGATTAGTTATCGATTAGATTAGGTGCCTCTCCAAGATGGCGCCGGACAGATTGCTTGAAGTTTGGCCACTAATCACATTGTATAACCACGATTTGTGCCGCTACATATGCACATTTTCGAACAAACCCTATATGCATTGTGTAATATGATGTTATAGGACTGTCATCTGAAGAAGTTTATGAAGGTTAGTCAAAAATTATATATCTTTTGCTTGTTTCTTACGATCGCTAACCTTTGCTGCTGGTAAATGGCTTGTGTTTCTGGCTATTGTGGTAAGCTAATATAATGCTATATTGTGTTTTCGCTGTAAAACACTTAAAAAATCTGAAATATTGGCTGGATTCACAAGATGTTTGTCTTTCATTTGCTGTACGCTGTGTATTTTTCAGAAATGTTTTATGATGAGTATTTAGGTAATTCACGTTGCTCTCTGTAGTTATTCTAGTCGCTTTGGTGAGAGTTGTGATGGTGGCTGCAATGGTAAACTATGATTTATACCTGAAATATGCACATTTTTCTAACAAAACATATGCTATACAATAAATATGTTAACCTTTAACGAGTCACCAACCCGGATCCGGGATCACCCCCCACTCCCCCCCCACTGAGTAGCATAGCTAGCATAGCGTCACAATTAAATAGTAGCATCTAAATATCATTAAATCACAAGTCCAAGACACCAGATGAAAGATACAGATCTTGTGAATAACCCCATCATTTCTGTTTTTTAAAATGTTTTACAGGGAAGACACAATATGTAAATCTATTAGCTAAACACGTTAGCAAAATACACCACTTTTCTAACTCCATCAGTTTCTTACTACTTCAGGTGCTATCACCAATTCGGCTAAACTAAGATATTGATAGCCACTAACCAAGAAAAAACCTATTCAGATGACAGTCTGATAACATATTCATGGTATAGGATAGTTTTTGTTAGAAAAAAGTGCATATTTCAGGTAGAAATCACAGTTCTACATTGCAGCTGCAATCTGAAATAGCGTTGGAAGCAGCCGGAATAATTACTGAGACCGACGTCAATTACCAAAAGAATCATCCTAAAACACTTCAGAAAAATAGACAGCCTACAGCAATCGAAAGACACAGATCTTGTGAATCCAGAGAATATTTCAGATTTTCTAAGTGTTTTACAGCGAAAACACAATATAGCATTATATGAGCGTACCACAATAGCCAGAATCACAACCGCATTTACCAGCTGTAAATGTTAGCGATCGTAACAACCCAACAAAAGATATATAATTTGACTAACCTTGATATACTTCATCAGATGACAGACCTGTAACATCATATTACACAATGCATATAGCTTTTGTTCGAAAATGTGCATATTTAGCAGCACAAATCGTGGTTATACTATGTAATCACTACAAACATTGCATATATTCTGGCCGGCGCCATTTTGGATTAGCGCCTATTCTTATAAAAATACTATTCATAAACTTGACTAAAAAATATAAGTTGGACAACAATCGAAAGATAAATTAGTTCTTAATGCAATCGCTATGTTAGATTTTTAAAATTAACGTTACTAGACATATAGTGTGCGTTGCAGCCAGACCAGTGCCTGCAAAAGTGGCGCGCAAACACTATGACATTTTTCCACATAAATACATAATAACATCATAAATAGTTCCTACTTTTGGACGAGCTTCCATCAGTATCTTGGGCAATGTGTCTTTTCTTCAAAAGAATAGTTGCTTTGTTGTAAAACGTCCTCTTCACCTTTGGAACTAGCTGCTACCATTAGCTATGTCGCACACACATGTCCAAATCCTCAAACTAGATACAAAGGAAATTCAGAAAAATAGCACTATACTCGCATAAACTGATATAAATCGGTTTCAAATAACATCGTTATGATGTTTCTAACACCTATATTTAATTAAATTACAGACGGATACATCTCTGGTCGATAACTGAGCGTTCCAAAATTTCATCCTGACTTCTTGCCAGGCGCCATGACGAACGAGACAAAGAAAGGTACTCTCGTTCCATCCGGCTTTATAACCTCGGACAGCTACGCAGACAGACCATTCCACTTCTCATTGGTTACTGACATCCAGGGGAAGGCGGGTGCAGTTCAATTCCAGCCATAGGATATACACAGGCTTTAAAACTGAACCCAGATCAGAGGATAATTCTCAGACCTTCGCAAGTCATGTCAGGATTTTTGCTGTAGAGGGAGTTCTGGGTCACCCACAGACATAATTAAAACGGTTTTAGAAACTAGACAGTGTTTTCTATCCAATATTAGTAAGGATATGCATATTGTACGATCAAGAATTGAGCAATAGGCCGTTTAATTTGGAGACCAAAATATGCTAATGCGGAACAGCACCCCCTATAGTTGCAAGAAGTTATCAGACTGTCATCTGATGAAGTTGTTTCCTGGTTAGTGGCTATTTATATCTTTATTTGGTCGAATTTGTGATAGCTACCTATGCAGGAAAAAAATGGTGGAGTAAAAAAAGTGGTGTCTTTCGCTAACGTGGTTAGCTAATAGATTTACATATTGTGTCTTCCCTGTAAAACATTTTAAAAATCAGAAATGATGGCTGGATTCACAAGATGTGTATCTTTCATCTGGTGTCTTGGACTTGTGATTTAATGATATTTAGATGCTAGTATTTACTTGTGATGCTATGCTAGGCTATGCTAGTCAGCTTTTTTTTTTGAATTAGAGGTTAAAGGAGAAGTTCACCTAGGTTGGTCTGCTGTATTTCACAGGCTATGGGTCTTCAGGATACACATTGCAGAGGTGCACTAAAGATCATATGTAGTGACACAAGGAAGAGCAATACAAGCTTTGGTTGTACACACACACGCCTATACACTGACGAGGGGACCCCACTGTGGTGTGTGTGTGTGTCAGGGTAGATCCTTAGATCCCCGACAGAGGGAAGGAGAGGAGCTTGGGAAGCTTCCCTTTCCTCCTTTTGTACCGAACAAAACGTAGGCCTCAAGCTGTGCATCACCCTTCATCAGGGTTTGTAGGAGAGAGGGAGGGGTAGAGAGAGGGAAAGAGAGAGATAGAGAGAAAGATAATTGCAGTACAACTTGGGCCTCAAGCTGTGTAACACCCTCCAGATCGATTCAAATGTGTCCCTCCCTCCTTCGACAGAAACTATAGCGAGAAAGACATCACAAGTCAACCGTAGCCCCAGCAACTCACACAACAGCAACAGAGCGATGAGCATCCCCCCCAGACCTACAAGACTCCCCCTCAGACCTACAAGACTCCCCCAGACTTTCAAGACTTCCCCCCAGACCTACAAGACTCCCCCAGACCTACAATACTCCCTCCCAGACCTACAAGACTCACCCAGACCTACAAGACTCCCCCAGACCTGCAAGACCCCCCCATACCAACAAGACTCCCCCCCCCCAGACCAACACGACTCCCCCAGACCTACAAGACTCCCCCAGACCTACAAGACTCCCCCCAGACATGTGTGACTCCCCCAGACCTACAAGACTCCCCCAGACCTACAAGACTCCCCCAGACCTACAAGACTCCCCCAGACCTACAAGACTCCCCCAGACCTACAAGACTCCCCCCAGACCTACAAGACTCCCCCCAGACCTACAAGACTCCCCCCAGACATGTGTGACTCCCCCAGACCTACAAGACTCCCCCAGACCTACAAGACTCCCCCAGACCTACAAGACTCCCCCAGACCTACAAGACTCCCCCCAGACCTACAAGACTCCCCCCAGACCTACAAGACTCCCCCAGACCTACAAGACTCCCCCCAGACCTACAAGACTCCCCCCAGGCCTACAAGACCCCCCCCAGACCTACAAGACTCCCTCCCAGACCTACAAGACTCCCCCCCAGACCTACAAGACTCCCCCCCAGACCTACAAGACTCCCCTAGACCTACAAGACTCCCCCCAGACCTACAAGACTCCCACAGACCTGCAAGACTCCCCCCCAGACCTACAAGACTCCCCCCCAGACCTACAAGACTCCCCCCCAGACCTACAAGACTCCCCCAGACCTACAAGACTCCCCCCCAGACCTACAAGACTCCCCCAGACCTGCAAGACTCCCCCCCAGACCTACAAGACTCCCCCAGATCTACAAGACTCCCCCCCAGACCAACAAGACTCCCCCCCAGACCTGCAAGACTCCCCCCAGACCTACAAGACTCCCCCAGATCTACAAGACTCCCCCCCAGACCTACAAGACTCCCCCCCAGACCTACAAGACTCCCACCCAGACCTAAAAGACTCCCCCCAGACCTGCAAGACTCCCCCCCCAGACCTACAAGACTCCCCCCCAGACCTACAAGACTCCCCCCCAGACCTGCAAGACTCCCCCCCAGACCTACAAGACTCCCCCCCAGACCTACAAGACTCCCCCAGACCTACAAGACTCCCCCAGACCTACAAGACTCCCCCCAGACCTACAAGACTCCCCCAGACCTACAAGACTCCCCCCCAGACCTACAATACTCTCCCCCAGGCCTACAAGACTCCCCCAGACATGTGTGACTCTATCCCAGAACTACAAGACTCCCCCAGACCTACAAAACTCCCCCCCAGACCTACAAAACTCCCCCCCAGACCTGCAAGACTCCCCCCCAGACCTACAAGACTCCCCCAGATCTACAAGACTCCCCCCAGACCTACAAGACTCCCCCCCAGATCTACAAGACTCCCCCCCAGACCTACAAGACTCCCCCCCAGACCTACAAGACTCCCACCCAGACCTAAAAGACTCCCCCCAGACCTGCAAGACTCCCCCCCAGACCTACAAGACTCCCCCCCAGACCTACAAGACTCCCCCCCAGACCTGCAAGACTCCCCCCCAGACCTACAAGACTCCCCCCCAGACCTACAAGACTCCCCCAGACCTACAAGACTCCCCCAGACCTACAAGATTCCCCCCAGACCTACAAGACTCCCCCAGACCTACAAGACTCCCCCCCAGACCTACAATACTCTCCCCCAGGCCTACAAGACTCCCCCAGACATGTGTGACTCTATCACAGAACTACAAGACTCCCCCAGACCTACAAGACTCCCCCCCAGACCTACAAAACTCCCCCCCAGACCTGCAAGACTCCCCCCCAGACCTACAAGACTCCCCCAGATCTACAAGACTCCCCCCAGACCTACAAGACTCCCCCCCAGACCTACAAGACTCCCCCCCAGACCTGCAATACTCCCCCCCAGACCTACAAGACTCCCCCCCAGACCTACAAGACTCCACCCCAGACCTAAAAGACTCCCCCCCAGACCTAAAAGACTCCCCCCCCCCAGACCTACAAGACTCCCCCCCAGACCTACAAGACTCCTCCCCAGACCTACAAGACTCCCCCCAGACCTACAAGACTCCCCCCCAGACCTACAAGACTCCCCCCCTAGACCTGCAAGACTCCCCCCCAGACCTACAAGACTCCCCCAGATCTACAAGACTCCCCCCAGACCTACAAGACTCTCCCCCAGACCTACAAGACTCAACCCCAGACCTGCAAGACTCCCCCCCAGACCTACAAGACTCCCCCCAGACCTGCAAGACTCCCCCCCAGACCTACAAGACTCCCCCCAGACCTACAAGACTCCCCCCCAGACCTACAAGACTCCCCCCAGACCTACAAGACTCCCCCCCAGACCTACAAGACTCCCCCCCAGACCTACAAGACTCCTCCCAGACCTACAAGACTCCCCCCAGACCTACAAGACTCCCCCCCAGACCTACAAGACTCCCCCCCAGACCTACAAGACTCCCCCCAGACCTGCAAGACTCCCCCCCAGACCTACAAGACTCCCCCCCAGACCTACAAGACTCCCCCAGACCTACAAGACTCCCCCAGACCTGCAAGACTCCCCCCAGACCTACAAGACTCCCCCAGACCTACAAGACTCCCCCCAGACCTACAATACTCTCCCCCAGGCCTACAAGACTCCCCCAGACATGTGTGACTCTATCCCAGAACTACAAGACTCCCCCAGACCTACAAGACTCCCCCCCAGACCTACAAAACTCCCCCCAGACCTGCAAGACTCCCCCCCCAGACCTACAAGACTCCCCCAGATCTACAAGACTCCCCCCAGACCTACAAGACTCCCCCCCAGACCTACAAGACTCCCCCCCAGACCTGCAATACTCCCCCCCAGACCTACAAGACTCCCCCCCAGACCTACAAGACTCCACCCCAGACCTAAAAGACTCCCCCCCAGACCTAAAAGACTCCCCCCCCAGACCTACAAGACTCCCCCCCAGACCTACAAGACTCCCCCCCAGACCTACAAGACTCCCCCCAGACCTACAAGACTCCCCCCCAGACCTACAAGACTCCCCCCCTAGACCTGCAAGACTCCCCCCCAGACCTACAAGACTCCCCCAGATCTACAAGACTCCCCCCAGACCTACAAGACTCTCCCCCAGACCTACAAGACTCAACCCCAGACCTGCAAGACTCCCCCCAGACCTACAAGACTCCCCCCAGACCTGCAAGACTCCCCACCAGACCTAAAAGACTCCCCCCAGACCTACAAGACTCCCCCCCAGACCTACAAGACTCCCCCCAGACCTACAAGACTCCCCCCCAGACCTACAAGACTCCCCCCCAGACCTACAAGACTCCTCCCAGACCTACAAGACTCCCCCCAGACCTACAAGACTCCCCCCCAGACCTACAAGACTCCCCCCAGACCTACAAGACTCCCCCCCAGACCTACAAGACTCCCCCAGACCTAAAAGACTCCCCCCAGACCTGCAAGACTCCCCCAGACCTACAAGACTCCCCCCCAGACCTACAAGACTCCCCCCAGACCTACAAGACTCCCCCCCAGAGCTACAAGACTCCCCCAGACCTACAAGACTCCCCCAGACCTACAAGACTCCCCTAGACCTACAAGACTCCCCCAGACCTGCAAGACTCCCTCAGACCTACAAGACTCCGCCCAGACCTACAAGACTCCCCCAGACCTACAAGACTCCCCCAGACCTACAAGACTCCCCCAGACCTACAAGACTCCCCCCAGACCTACAAGACTCCCCCAGACCTACAAGACTCCCCCCCAGACCTACAATACTCTCCCCAGGCCTACAAGACTCCCCCAGACATGTGTGACTCTATCCCAGAACTACAAGACTCCCCCAGACCTACAAGACTCCCCCCCAGACCTGCAAGACTCCCCCCCAGACCTACAAGACTCCCCCCAGACCTACAAGACTCCCCCAGACCTACAAGACTCCCCCCAGACCTGCAAGACTCCCCCCAGACCTACAAGACTCCCCCAGACCTACAAGACTCCCCCCAGACCTACAAGACCACCCCCCAGACCTACAAGACTCCCCCCAGACCTACAGGTCTCCCACCCAGACCTACAAGACTCCCCCCAGACCTGCAAGACTCCCCCAGACCTACAAGACTCCCCCCAGACCTGAAAGACTCCCCCCAGACCTACAAGACTCCCCCCCCAGACCTACAAGACTCCCCCCAGACCTACAAGACTCCCCCAGACCTACATGACTCCCCCCAGACCGACAAGACTCCCCTCCAGACCTACAATACTCCCCCAGACCTGCAAGACTCCCCCAGACCTACAAGACTCCCCCCAGACCTACAAGACTCCCCCCAGACCTACAAGACTCCCCCCCCAGACCTACAAGACTCCCCCCCAGACCTACAAGACTCCCCCCAGACCTACAAGACTCCCCCCCAGACCTACAAGACTCCCCCAGACCTACAATACTCCCCCAGACCTGCAAGACTCCCCCAGACCTACAAGACTCCCCCCCAGACCTACAAGACTCCCCCAGACCTACAAGACTCCCCCCCAGACCTACAATACTCCCCCAGACCTACAATACTCCCCCAGACCTGCAAGACTCCCCCAGACCTACAAGACTCCCCCCCAGACCTACAAGACTCCCCCCAGACCTACAATACTCTCCCCCAGGCCTACAAGACTCCCCCCCAGACCTACAAGACGTCCCCCCAGACCTACAAGACTCCCCCCCAGACCTACAAGACTCCCCCAGATCTACAAGACTCCCCCCCAAACCTACAAGACTCCCCCCCAGACCTACAAGACTCCCCCAGACATGTGTGACTCTATCCCAGACCTACAAGACTCCCCCAGATCTACAAGACTCCTCCAGACATGTGTGACTCTCCCCCAGACCTGCAAGACTCCCCCAGACCTGTGTGACTCTCTCCCAGACACACTGTACATAGCCAATAATATAACATTTTAAATGTTTACTGTTAATTCCTTATTGTTTATTTCATTTATGAATATTGTTTATTTCACTTGCTTTGCCATGTAAACATATGTTTCCCATGCCAATAAAGACCCTTTGAATTGAATTGAGAGAGAGAGAATTAGAGGTACAACATAGGCCTTAAACTGTGCAATATCCATCACGGTGTGTAGGAGAGAGGGAGGGATAAAGAGAGAGAGAGAGAGAGAGAGAGCGAGTGTGAAAGAGATACAGAGAGAATAGTGAGAAAGAATGAGAGAGAGAGAGAATAAAAGAGAGAGAAGGAGAGAGACAGCGAATAAAAGAGAGAGAATGAGAAAGAGAGGAGAGAGAAAGAGAGAGAGACAGAGACAGAGAGAGAGAGAGAGAGAGAGAGAGAGAGAGAGAGAGAGAGAGAGAGAGAGAGAGAGAGAGAGAGAGAGAGAGAGAGGCTAGTGATAAAGAGCAGTGAGGTACTGTAAGGGCATCACTATGGTTGTGAATATGAGGAGCGCATCAAACACACTGTAATAACTGGCCCTAATTAAAACCAGGGGGAATAGGGAAGTTATTAGCTACCATAAGCAACTTTGTAGAGTGTTTCTGTGTGTCTTTGAGTGTGGGTGTCTGTGTGTGCGTGCATGCTACAGAATGCTAAGAGCACTACATTTCCCACAAAACACCATACTGTTATTAATATGTAAGATTGAGAGAGAGATGCCTTCCTTTGTCCTATCTCTTCTAAAACCACTCATGAATGCATTATTATAAATATGTTTTAAACCAATGGCTTCTCTCCTCTCCACTCCCACCAAACTGCACAGAGAAACACAACAGCCATATTTCACAACAAAAAATAGAGATTTTACTAAAGGCAGTTCAATTCAGTTCAATAAAGAGCCAGGTCTTTTAGTGAGTTACAATTCTATTATCTTATTTCCATCCATTTGTCCTGTAAACAGACTGGGTGTTACTGGGGCTGAGGAGTCTGTTGAGAATTCTCCCATTCACAGCTGTTAAAGGAGAAGTTCACCTGTGTCTAGTATTCTCCCATTCACAGCTGTTAAAGGAGAAGTTCACCTGTGTCTAGTATTCTCCCATTCACAGCTGTTAAAGGAGAAGTTCACCTGTGTCTACCATTCTCCCATTCACAGCTGTTAAAGGAGAAGTTCACCTGTGTCTAGTATTCTCCCATTCACAGTTGTTAAAGGAGAAGTTCACCTGTGTCTAGTATTCTCCCATTCACAGCTGTTAAAGGAGAAGTTCACCTGTGTCTACCATTCTCCCATTCACAGTTGTTAAAGGAGAAGTTCACCTGTGTCTAGTATTCTCCCATTCACAGCTGTTAAAGGAGAAGTTCACCCAAAAACACTTCTTGGCCCTTTATAACACTTGCCTGGTTGTACGGACAGTGACTGGTGGTGCCTTCCTCTACCAACAGGCTCCTCCCAGTAAGGACAGTGACTGGTGGTGCCTTCCTCTACCAACAGGCTCCTCCCAGTAAGGACAGTGACTGGCGGTGCCTTCCTCTACCAACAGGCTCCTCCCAGTAAGGACAGTGACTGGCGGTGCCTTCCTCTACCAACAGGCTCCTCCCAGTAAGGACAGTGACTGGTGGTGCCTATCTCTACCAACAGGCTCCTCCCAGTAAGGACAGTGACTGGCGGTGCCTACCTCTACCAACAGGCTCCTCCCAGAACACACAGTGACTGGTGGTGCCTACCTCTACCAACAGGCTCCTCCCAGTAAAGACAGTGACTGGTGGTGCCTACCTCTACCAACAGGCTCCTCCCAGTAAGGACAGTGACTGGTGGTGCCTTCCTCTACCAACAGGCTCCTCCCAGAACACACAGTGACTGGTGGTGCCTACCTCTACCAACAGGCTCCTCCCAGAACACAGAGTGACTGGTGGTGCCTACCTCTACCAACAGGCTCCTCCCAGAACACACAGTGACTGGTGGTGCCTACCTCTACCAACAGGCTCCTCCCAGTAAGGACAGTGACTGGTGGTGCCTTCCTCTACCAACAGGCTCCTCCCAGTAAGGACAGTGACTGGCGGTGCCTTCCTCTACCAACAGGCTCCTCCCAGTAAGGACAGTGACTGGTGGTGCCTACCTCTACCAACAGGCTCCTCCCAGTAAGGACAGTGACTGGCGGTGCCTACCTCTACCAACAGGCTCCTCCCAGAACACACAGTGACTGGTGGTGCCTACCTCTACCAACAGGCTCCTCCCAGTAAAGACAGTGACTGGTGGTGCCTACCTCTACCAACAGGCTCCTCCCAGTAAGGACAGTGACTGGTGGTGCCTTCCTCTACCAACAGGCTCCTCCCAGAACACACAGTGACTGGTGGTGCCTACCTCTACCAACAGGCTCCTCCCAGAACACACAGTGACTGGTGGTGCCTACCTCTACCAACAGGCTCCTCCCAGAAAGGACCGTGACTGGTGGTGCCTACCTCTACCAACAGGCTCCTCCCAGTAAGGACAGTGACTGGTGGTGCCTTCCTCTACCAACAGGCTCCTCCCAGAACACACAGTGACTGGTGGTGCCTACCTCTACCAACAGGCTCCTCCCAGTAAGGACAGTGACTGGTGGTGCCTACCTCTACCAACAGGCTCCTCCCAGTAAGGACAGTGACTGGTGGTGCCTACCTCTACCAACATGCTCCTCCCAGTAAGGACAGTGACTGGTGGTGCCTTCCTCTACCAACAGGCTCCTCCCAGTAAGGACAGTGACTGGTGGTGCCTTCCTCTACCAACAGGCAGTGAATGTCTGGGCTGTCGAGAATGAGACCAACTTATTCCTATAATGGAGGAGGCAGAACATCAGACTGAAGATGCAGCAGAAGGTGGCATGTATGTAACTAAACACTCTCATGTCTTGTGTCTCATCAATCCTGGAGGCTTTCTTCAGAATGCCCAAGATCAACTGGAAACGATGTGCCACACCTGACGGTCCAAATGGGAAGCTCTCTGAAGAGTAAGTGTTTTGGCTAATGTTACTCACAGGATGTTTATATTACTCTCTAAATGAAAATAAATAGTCTACCTAGAGACAGCCTTCCAACTGTATTTTCCAGAATCCTGACAACACCCCATAATGCAACTGGCTACTGTAGTCTCCCCTTGAAGTTTGTCTGACGATGACATGCTGGCTAGGTAAACAGTGGCGAGAACGAATTGATGTGTGCCATTAAAAATAGAATGTATGGGACATGCACTTCACAATCTGGGTCTACATAAACAAGAATTTATATTATCCAACATTTTAAGATGTATAAACTTGATAATGGTTGTAGAGAAGAACATGTTGTTTGTAATCGCCAGTCTAGCTTTTCTACCAATAATCTCCTACCTACAGTAGCCTGTAAAGCCATACACCAGAGGAAGACAAGACAGCCTCAGACTTGACCACTCATACCCTTTCAACAGTCGGTTGGCTACACAGTATTCAAGTATACAATACCAAGCAAGCCATTCAGTTAGAATTTTGGGCAAGTAACCGAAAGGTTGCTGGTTCGAATCCCTGAGCAGACAAGGTGACTGTCTTACACGCCCGTGAACAAGGCACTTAACCCTAACTGTTCTTTAGTGGCTCTGGATGAGAGCGTCTGCTAAATGACCTACATGTGTTATTTCTTTTTTTTTCTTTTTTTTTTTTATCCCATTTTCTCCCCAATTTTCGTGGTATCCAATCGCTAGTAATTACTATCTTGTCTCATCGCTACAACTCCCGTACGGGCTCGGGAGAGACGAAGGTCGAAAGCCATGCGTCCTCCGAAGCACAACCCAACCAAGCCGCACTGCTTCTTAACACAGCGCGCCTCCAACCCGGAAGCCAGCCGCACCAATGTGTCGGAGGAAACACCGTGTACCTGGCCCCCTTGGTTAGCTCGCACTGCGCCCGGCCCGCCACAGGAGTCGCTGGAGCGCGATGAGACAAGGATATCCCTACCGGCCAAACCCTCCCTAACCCGGACGACGCTATGCCAATTGTGCGTCGCCCCACGGACCTCCCGGTCGCGGCCGGCTGCGACAGAGCCTGGGCGCGAACCCAGAGACTCTGGTGGCGCAGTTAGCACTGCGATGCAGTGCCCTAGACCACTGCGCCACCCGGGAGGCCCTACATGTGTTATTTCATCATCAACACAGCTTCTTAATGAATATGCTTACTGATCCCTGAGCCTGTTATATTTTATGTTGTATAGGCCTTGGCCTATTTATTTTCTTAACTGTTATACAGTGCATTCGGAAAGTATTCAGACCCCTTGACCTTTTCCCCCCAAAAAATTACTTGGCAGCCTTACTCTAAAATGTATTAAATATTTTTTTTTCCTACAGACAATAATACCCTATAATGACAAAAACCAAAACAGGTTTATAGCAAATGTATTAAAAATTAAAAAAACAGAAATACCTTATTTACATAAGTATTCAGACCTTTTGCTATTAGACTCGAATCTGAGTTTCCATTGATCATCCTTGAGATGTTTCTACAACTTGATTGAAGTCCACCTGTGGTAAATTCCATTGATGGACCTGATTTGGAAAGGCACACACCTGTCTATATAAGGTCCCACAGTTGACAGTGCATGTCAGAGCAAAAACCAAGCCATGAGGTCGAAGGAATTGTCCGTAGAGCTCTGAGACAGGATTGTGTCTAGGCAGGGTATCAAAAAATGTCTGCAGCATTGAAGGTCCCCAAGAACATGGTGGCCTTCCAAAGAAGTTTGGAACCACCAAGAGTCTTCCTAGAGCTGGCTGCCTGGCCAAACTGAGCAATCGGGGGTGGAAGTGCCTTGGTCAGGGAGTTGACCAAGAACCCGATGGTCACTCTGACTGAGCTCCAGAGTTTCTCTGTGGAGATGGGAGAACCTTCCAGAAAGACAACCATCTCTGCAGCATTCCACAATCAGGCCTTTATTGTAGAGTGGCCAGACAGAAGTCACTCCTAAGTAAAAGGCCCATGACAGCCCGCTTGATGTTTGGTCGGATGAAACCAAGATTGAACCTTTTGGCCTGAATGCCAAGCCTCACGTCTGGAAGAAACCTGGCACCATCCCTACAGTGAAGCATGGTGGTGACAGCATCATGCTTTGTGGATGTTTTTCAGCAGCAGGGACTGGGAGACTAATCAGGATCGACGGAAAGATGAACCAAGCAAAGTACAGAGAGATCCTTGATGAAAACCTGCTCCAGAGCGCTCAGGATCTCAGACTGGGGCAAACATATTCGTTCCGACAGGACAACAACCCTAAGCACACAGCCAAGACAATGCAGGAATGGCTTCGGGATAAGTCTCTGAATGTCCTTGAGTGCCCATCCAGGGCCCAGAGTTGAACCCGATCGAACATCTCTGGGGAGACCTGAAAATAGCTGTGCAGCAACGCTCCCCATCCAACCAGACAGGGCTTGAGAGGATCTGCAGAGAAGAATGGGAGAAACTCCCCAAATACAGGTGTGCCAAGATTTTAGCGTCATACCCAAGACGACTCAAGGGTGTAATCGTTGCCAAAAGTGCTTCAACAAAGTACTGAGTTTACTTATGTAAATGTTATATTTCCATTTTATAAAAAAACAGTTTTTGCTTTGTCATTATGGGGTATTGTGTGTAGATTAATGACAAAAAAAACAATTGAATCAAATTCTGAATAAGGCTGTAACGTAACAAAATATGGAAAAAGTCAAGGGGTCTGAATACTTTCCGAATGCACTGTATATAACATTGTCATGTATTTATGTTCTGTATCTGTAGACAGTACAGACTGCTCTCTTATAGGATCACAATGGAGTGGATACTGAGGGGAGAACATCTAGGTCGAGGCCAATGAGGACTACTCACCCTGGAGTGGATACTGAGGGGAGAACATCTAGGTCGAGGCCAACGAAGGCTACTCACCCTGGAGTGGATACTGAGGGGAGAACATCTAGGTCGAGGCCAACGACGACTACTCACCCTGGAGTGGATACTGAGGAGAGAACATCTACGTCGAGGCCAACGACGATTACTCACCCTGGAGTGGATACTGAGGGGAGAACATCTAGGTCGAGGCCAACGATGACTACTCACCCTGGAGTGGATACTGAGGGGAGAACATCTAGGTCGAGGCCAACGACGACTACTCACCCTGGAGTGGATACTGAGGAGAGACCATCTAGGTCGAGGCCAACGACGACTACTCACCCTGGAGTGGATACTGAGGGGAGAACATCTAGGTCGAGGCCAACGATGACTACTCACCCTGGAGTGGATACTGAGGGGAGAACATCTAGGTGGAGGCCAACGACGACTACTCACCCTGGAATGGATACTGAGGGGAGAACATCTAGGTGGAGGCCAACGACGACTACTCACCCTGGAGTGGATATTGAGGGGAGAACATCTAGGTCGAGGCCAACGACGACTACTCACCCTGGAGTGGATACTGAGGAGAGAACATCTAGGTCGAGGCCAACGACGACTACTCACCCTGGAGTGGATACTGAGGAGAGAACATCTAGGTCGAGGCCAACGAAGGCTACTCACCCTGGAGTGGATACTGAGGAGAGAACATCTAGGTCGAGGCCAACGAAGGCTACTCACCCTGGAGTGGATACTGAGGGGAGAACATCTAGGTCGAGGCCAACGACGACTACTCACCCTGGAGTGGATACTGAGGGTAGAACATCTAGGTCGAGGCCAACGAAGGCTACTCACCCTGGAGTGGATACTGAGGAGAGAACATGTAGGTCGAGGCCAACGACGGCTACTCACCCTGGAGTGGATACTGAGGAGAGAACATCTAGGTCGAGGCCAACGAAGGCTACTCACCCTGGAGTGGATACTGAGGAGAGAACATCTAGGTCGAGGCCAACGACGACTACTCACCCTGGAGTGGATACTGAGGGGAGAACATCTAGGTCGAGGCCAACGATGACTACTCACCCTGGAGTGGATACTGAGGGGAGAACATCTAGGTGGAGGCCAACGACGACTACTCACCCTGGAGTGGATACTGAGGAGAGAACATCTAGGTCGAGGCCAACGACGACTACTCACCCTGGAGTGGATACTGAGGGGAGAACATCTAGGTCGAGGCCAACGATGACTACTCACCCTGGAGTGGATACTGAGGGGAGAACATCTAGGTGGAGGCCAACGACGACTACTCACCCTGGAATGGATACTGAGGGGAGAACATCTAGGTGGAGGCCAACGACGACTACTCACCCTGGAGTGGATACTGAGGGGAGAACATCTAGGTCGAGGCCAACGACGACTACTCACCCTGGAGTGGATACTGAGGAGAGAAAATCTAGGTTTGGCCAACGACGACTACTCACCCTGGAGTGGATACTGAGGAGAGAACATCTAGGTCGAGGCCAACGAAGGCTACTCACCCTGGAGTGGATACTGAGGAGAGAACATCTAGGTCGAGGCCAACGAAGGCTACTCACCCTGGAGTGGATACTGAGGGGAGAACATCTAGGTCGAGGCCAACGACGACTACTCACCCTGGAGTGGATACTGAGGGTAGAACATCTAGGTCGAGGCCAACGAAGGCTACTCACCCTGGAGTGGATACTGAGGAGAGAACATGTAGGTCGAGGCCAACGACGGCTACTCACCCTGGAGTGGATACTGAGGAGAGAACATCTAGGTCGAGGCCAACGAAGGCTACTCACCCTGGAGTGGATACTGAGGAGAGAACATCTAGGTCGAGGTCAACGACGGCTACTCACCCTGGAGTGGATACTGAGGGGAGAACATCTAGGTCGAGGCCAACGACAGCTACTCACCCTGGAGTGGATACTGAGGGGAGAACATCTAGGTCGAGGCCAACGAAGGCTACTCACCCTGGAGTGGATACTGAGGGGAGAACATCTAGGTCGAGGCCAACGACATGTACTCCCAGCCTCTTTGGTGGCAGTAATTACATCCAACTACCCTGACCCCAACTTTGTGGAGGCTCATAGCATCTTAAACATTCAACTACCCTGACCCCAACTTTGTGGAGGCTCATAGCATCTTAAACATCCAACTACCCTGACCCCAACTTTGTGGAGGCTCATAGCATCTTAAACATCCAACTACCCTGACCCCAACTTTGTGGAGGCTCATAGCATCTTATACATCCAACTACCCTGACCCCAACTTTCTGGAGGCTCATAGCATCTTAAACATCCAACTACCCTGACCCCAACTTTGTGGAGGCTCATAGCATCTTAAACATCCAACTACCCTGACCCCAACTTTGAGGAGGTTAATAGCGTCTTATACATCCAACTACCCTGACCCCAACTTTGATGAGGTTAATAGGGTCTTATATGAATAACATTTTCAAAAAATAACATTGTAGTTCATTTAAAAAATATAAACAATTCAATGTTATTGAAAATCACAAATTACAACATTGCTAAGCCATTCACACTGTCACTCAGCATTAGTTACACCAGGGATTTACAAACATGTTCCCGTAGACAACCGTCTTGTGGGTTTTCACTCCAACAGGTGAGCTTGATTAGGTTTGGGTTGAAAACCTATAGCATGGTAGCACTGGATACAACGTTTGAGAACTGTGCATACTCTTTGAATCCTCTCTCCTTCTCTCTCCTCCTCTCTCCTTCTCAAAACACATTCGATCCGATGTGTTTTGAGGAGATGAGGAGAGAGGACGCGAGGAGTTGCAATTGAGATCTTCCCACAGAATCCTACTCACGCCTGAGAGGCAGCCCGGTTCCAAAACTTCACCCGTTGCAAAACATCAAACAAAAGCATTTGTGTTTCGTCAGTTCATGAGTCCGCAAGATCAGAGGCAGTAGGGATGACTAGGGATGGTCTCTTGATTAGTGAGTGAATTGGACCATTTTCCTGTCCTGCTGAGCATAAAAAATGTAATGAGTACTTTTGGGTGTCAGGGAAAATGTATGGAGTAAAAAGTACATTATTTTCTTTAGGAATGTAGTGAAGTAAAAGTAAATGTTGTCAAAAATATAAATAGTAAAGTAAAGTACAGATACCCCCCAAAAACACTTAATTAGTACTTAAAGTATTTTTACTTAAAACTTCTTCTGGCTGCAAGCCCGAGGCCGGCCACAATATGACAACAGCCACTTCAAGTGCAGGGCGCGAAATTCAAAATATATTTTTTAGAAATATTTAACTTTCACACATTAACAAGTCCAATACAGCAAATGAAAGGTACACATCTTGTGAATCCAGCCAACATGTCCGATTTTTTAAAATGTTTTACAGCGAAAACAGCACGTATATTTATGTTAGCTCACCACCAAATACAAAAAAGGACAGACATTTTTCACAGCACAGGTAGCATGCACAAAGCCAACCTAACTAACCAAGAACCAACCAAACTAACCAACAAACAACTTCATCAGATGACAGTCTTATAACATGTTATTCAATAAATCTATGTTTTGTTCGAAAAATGTGCATATTTCAGGTATAAATCATAGTTTACATTGCAGCTACAATCAGAAATTGCACCGAAAGCAGCCATAATAATTACAGACACCAACGTCAAATACCTAAATACTCATCATAAAACATTTCTGAAAAATACATAGTGTACAGCAAATGAAAGACAGGCATCTTGTGATTCCAGACAATATTTCCGATTTCTTAAGTGTTTTACAGCGAAAACACAATATAGCGTTATATTAGCTTACCACAATAGCCAGAAACACAAGCCATTTCCCAGCAGCAAAAGTTAGCGATCGTAACAAACCAGCAAAAGATATATAATTTTTGACTAACCTTGATATGCTTCATCAGATGACAGTCCTATAACATCAGGTTATACATACACTTATGTTTTGTTCGAAAATGTGCATATTTAGAGCTGAAATCAGTGGTTATACATTGTGCTAACGTAGCTTCTTTTTCCCACAACGTCCGGATATTTTTCTGACACTTTTTCTGACACACATATTCTGACCAAATAGCTATTCATAAACATAACTAAAAAATACATGTTGTATAGGAAATGATAGATACACTAGTTCTTAATGCAATCGCCGTGTTAGAATTCTAAAAATAACTTCATTACGACATAAGGCTTACGTTATGGCGAGCGAGTGCCCAAAACCTGGGCGCAAAACTAATAGTACACAGTTCGACAGATATATGAAATAGCATCATAAAATGGGTCCTACTTTTGATGATCTTTCATCAGAATGTTGTACAAGGGGTCCTCTGTCAAGAACAATCGTTGTTTGGATTTAGAACGTCCTTTTTCCCTCTTGAATTAGCAAGCACACTAGCCAAGTGGCGCGAAGCTCTCCTTCCTGAACAAAGGCACACAACGCAACACGCCTAACGTCCCGAATAAATTTCAATAGTCTAAGAAAACTATATTGAAAAAACATACTTTACGATGATATTGTCACATGTATAAAATCAAAGCCGGAGATAGTAGTCGCCTATAACGACAGCTTTTGAGAAGGCAATCCCCGGTTCCTTCTCGCGCCTTCCTGAAAACAGGAAATGGGTGACACGTCATTCCAAGAGGATTTATTCCAACTCAGACCAAGATAAACACTCAATTTCTTCTCTCACTGCCTCTTGACATCTAGGGGAAGGTGTATGACGTGCATGTATACTAATACGTATCATGCCCATTTATAGGCAGGACCTAGAACAGAGCATAGTTTTCAGACTTTCCACTTCCTGGTCAGGAAGTTTGTGCCAAATGAGTTCTGTTTTACTCACAGATATAATTCAAACGGTTTTAGAAACTAGAGAGTGTTTTCTATCCAATAGTAATAATAATATGCATATTGTACGAGCAATAATTGAGTACGAGGCCGTTTGAAATGGGCACCTTTTATCTGGCTACTCAATACTGCCCCTGCAGCCCAAACAGGTTAAGTACGTTACACCACTGGTATTCAGTGGCCACAAAGTGATCACTGGTCACAGTCAACCGCAGCTGGTGAATGACATCAGGCGTCGTATAGACACCATAAGCAGGATGTGGGATTGCCTACAGCCATGCCTGACACAAAGCTCCATCGTGGACAGGAAAAGAGTGGAAATATGTAGCGCATTTGTATCTGACCGGTACAATGCACCTCATTTTGGCCAACCTCCCTCAGATACTCGACCACTAACGTAATTCGCCTAGATTCACTTCACTTCAGAGATTACTAACAGCTAGCCTAGCTAGACTTACTTTACTTCAGAGATTACTAACAGCTAGCCTAGCTAGACTTACTTTACTTCAGAGATTACTAACAGCTAGCCTAGCTAGACTTACTTTACTTCAGAGATTACTAACAGCTAGCCTAGCTAGACTTACTTTACTTCAGAGATTACTAACAGCTAGCCTAGCTAGACTCACTTTACTTCAGAGATTACTAACAGCTAGCCTAGCTAGACTTACTTTACTTCAGAGATTACTAACAGCTAGCCTAGCTAGACTTACTTTACTTCAGAGATTACTAACAGCTAGCCTAGCTAGACTCACTTTACTTCAGAGATTACTAACAGCTAGCCTAGCTA
>NW_024058579.1:37500-51791 GCF_016432855.1 Salvelinus namaycush
GTACTGAAGACAGAAAACACTCTTCTCTACATTACCCCTGCTTTAAGCTGCTGTACTGAAGACAGGAAACACTGTTCTCTACATTACCCCTGCTTTAAGCTGCTGTACTGAAGACAGGAAACACTGTTCTCTACATTACCCCTGCTTTAAGCTGCTGTACTGAAGACAGGAAACACTGTTCTCTACATTACCCCTGCTTTAAGCTGCTGTACTGAAGACAGGAAACACTGTTTCTTACATTACCCCTGCTTTACCCCTGTCCCTTTCTGGACTACCCATCCCGGATCCGGGATAATTGTCATCAGAAACGCTGACTAGCATAGCCTAGCATAGCGCCACAGGTAAATAATATAATATAATTTCATGAAATCACAAGTCCAATACAGCAAATGAAAGATAAACATCTTGTGAATCCAGCCAACATGTCCGATTTTTAAAATGTTTTACAGCGAAAACACAACATATATTTATGTTAGCTCACCACCATATCCAAAAAACACAGCCATTTTTTCACAGCAAAGATAGCTTTCACAAAACCCACAAATAGAGATCAAATTAATCACTAACCTTTGAACATCTTTATCAGATGACACTCATATGACATCATGTTATACAATACATTTATGTTTTGTTCGATAATGTGCATATTTATAGCCACAAATCTTGGTTTACATTGGCGCCATGTTCAGAAATGCCTCCAAAATATCCAGAGTAATTACAGAGAGCCACGTGAAATACAGAAATACTCATCATAAAACTTTGATGAAAGATACATGTTTTACATATAATTAAAGATACACTGGTTCTTAATGCAACCGCTGTGTTAGATTTAAAAAATAACTTTAGTAAAAAGCACACCATGCAATAATCTGAGACGGCGCTCAGCCATTCTCCGCCATGTTGGAGTCAACAGAAATAGAAATGACCTTTGATGATCTTTCATCAGAATGCAGTGCCAGGAATCCTAGTTCCACAATAAATCGTTGTTTTGTTTTATAATGTCCATTACTTCTGTCGAATTAGCAACTTTGGCTAGCATGTGTAGTACACGTGTCCAAACACTTGCGCAATTGAACGAAAACGTCGAACGAAAACTTCAAAAAGTGATATTACAAGTCGAATAAACTGGTCAAACTCAGTTGAGAATCAATCTTCAGGATGTTTTTATCATATATATCCAATAACGTCCCAAACGGAGCATTTATTCATGTCTATATAACTCATGGCAAACATGGACATCACATGCCTAGCGTGCGTGGCCAGGAACTGGCAATCTGCCAGACCAGTCACTCCAATAGCTCCCATCCGGCCCCACATCATGCTATAGGCTTCATTCAACGTTCTACTGACTGTTGACATCTAGTGGAAGGCGTATGAAGTGCATACAGATCCATAAATGACGGAGATTTGAATAGGCGATGACTTTCACATCGACCCATTTCAGATTTTTCACTTCCTGTTTGGAAGTTTGCTTGCCATATGAGTTCTGTTATACTCACAGATATAATTCAAACAGTTTTAGAAACTTCAGAGTGTTTTCTATCCAATAGTAATAATAATATGCATATATTATGATCTGGGACTTAGTAGGAGGCCGTAGTAGGAGGCCGCACCAATTCATCAAAAAGTGAAAATGCTGCACCCTAGTCTTAAGAAGTTTTAAAGGAGAAGTTCACCTCTGTCTACCATTCTCCCATTCACAGCTATTAAAGGAGAAGTTCACCTCTGTCTAGTATTCTCCCATTCTCATCTGTTAAAGGAGAGGTTCACCTGTGTCTATTATTCTCCCATTCACAGCTGTTAAAGGAGAAGTTCACCTCTGTCTAGTATTCTCCCTTTCACAGCTGTAACAGCTGTGAACAGGCGAATACTAGACAGAGATGAACTTCTCCTAGGAGGGTTGCTAGGAGGGCTAAATCGTGACGTGGTCAACTGGTGTTGAAAGTGAGGCTTTGCCACGTTGCACCATTGCATTATCCACATGATGATCATGCCCCTAGTCAGCCATCCCTCTCTCTCTCTCCTTGCTGTGCTTAGAGCTCCCTTCAACACTTACTGCTGAATATCTGATAGTGGATGTAGCTGGAAGATTGTCCTGGATTCACAGTTCATCACAACGAGAGAGAGAGAGAGAGAGTGAGAGAGAGTGAGAGAGAAAGAGAGAGAAAGAGAGAGAAAGAGAGAGAGAGAGAGAGAGAGAGAGAAAGAGAGAAAGAGAGAAAGAGAGAGAGAAAGAGAGAGAGAGAGAGAGAGAGAGAGAGAGAGAGAGAGAGAGAGAGAGAGAGAGAGAGAGTGAGAGTGAGAGTGAGAGTGAGAGTGAGAGTGAGAATTTTAAAGAAAAGGAAGCTAGCCAGTATACGTTTGATCATCAGTGACATGTTTCCTCATGTAGAGACTAACCAGTCCCAGCATGTTTCCATATGCAGAGACTAACCAGTCCCAGCATGTTTCCTTATGTAGAGACTAACCAGTCCCAGCATGTTTCCTTATGTAGAGACTAACCAGTCCCAGCATGTTTCCTTATGTAGAGACTAACCATTCCCAGCATGTTTCCTTATGTAGAGACTAACCAGTCCCAGCATGTTTCCTTATGAAGAGACTAACCAGTCCCAGCATGTTTCCTTATGTAGAGACTAACCAGTCCCAACATGTTTCCTTATGTAGAGACTAACCAGTCCCAGCATGTTTCCATATGTAGAGACTAACCAGTCCCAGCATGTTTCCATATGTAAAGACTAACCAGTCCGAGCATGTTTCCTTATGTAGATACTAACCAGTCCCAGCATGTTTCCCTATGAAGAGACTAACCAGTCCCAGCATGTTTCCCTATGAAGAGACTAATCAGTCCCAGCATGTTTCCCTATGAAGAGACTAATCAGTCCCAGCATGTTTCCTTATGTAGAGACTAATCAGTCCCAGCATGTTTCCCTATGAAGAGACTAACCAGTCCCAGCATGTTTCCCTATGAAGAGACTAACCAGTCCCAGCATGTTTCCCTATGAAGAGGCTAACCAGTCCCAGCATGTTTCCTTATGTAGAGACTAACCAGTCCCAGCATGTTTCCTTATGTAGAGACTAACCAGTCCCAGCCTGTTTCCTTATGTAGAGACTAACCAGTCCCAGTATGTTTCCTTATGTAGAGACTAACCAGTCCCAGCATGTTTCCTTATGTAGAGACTAACCAGTCCCAGCCTGTTTCCTTATGTAGAGACTAACCAGTCCCAGTATGTTTCCTCATGTAGAGACTAACCAGTCCCAGATGATGGCCTCATCTGATGTTAGGACACTGGTGTGACACGTAGCATCAAATATTAATCACACACCCATCAGATCAACTGTACTTCATGCTAATTGGATCCTTTGATTTAAGCACATTTGACTCCAGCCTGGAAGTGGAGAGGCCAGTTGTAAAGTCTCTCAGGGCCCAGGGCTGTTTCTATTTGCTGAGGTTACCATGATTTCACTGGGGTTAGGAGTAAAGATGTTCAATTATTGCTGCATTGGTTGTGATGTGTCCTTGATATTAAAGGAGGACAGATGTAACTCTATGGTATAGACCTGATTTCAGGGATCCTGCGTACACTGTGAGTCGTTAAATATTCCTTTTGAAGGCTACTTCAAGAAAATATGTTTGATTTACAGAAAATGTTCAATTTAGATTAATTTTAATGCGTATTTTTCTTTCTACTCTTTGGTACTGGTGTTGATTATCTCTGGTTAGAGGTGCTGATTCTCTCTGGTTAGAGGTGTTGATTCTCTCTGGTTACAGGTGTTGATTATCTCTGGTTAGAGGTGTTGATTCTCTCTGGTTACAGGTGTTGATTATCTCTGGTTAGAGGTGTTGATTCTCTCTGGTTAGAGGTGTTGATTCTCTCTGGTTACAGGTGTTGATTCTCCCTGGTTAGAGGTGTTGATTCTCTCTGGTTAGAGGTGTTGATTCTCTCTGGTTAGAGGTGTTGATTCTCTCTGGATAGAGATGTTGATTATCTCTGGTTACAGGTGTTGATTCTCTCTGGTTAGAGGTGTTGATTCTCTCTGGTTACAGGTGTTGATTCTCTCTGGTTAGAGGTGTTGATTATCTCTGGTTACAGGTGTTGATTCTCTCTGGTTAGAGGTGTTGATTCTCTCTGGTTATAGGTGTTGATTCTCTCTGGTTAGAGGTGTTGATTATCTCTGGTTACAGGTGTTGATTCTCTCTGGTTAGAGGTGTTGATTCTCTCTGGTTATAGGTGTTGATTCTCCCTGGTTAGTGGTGTTGATTCTCTCTGGATAGAGATGTTGATTATCTCTGGTTACAGGTGTTGATTCTCTCTGGTTACAGGTGTTGATTCTCTTCAGTTAGAGGTGTTGATTCTCCCTGGTTAGTGGTGTTGATTCTCTCTGGTTAGAGGTGGTGATTATGTCTGGTTAGAGGTGTTGATTATCTCTGTTTAGTGGTGTTGATTATCTCTGGTTAGAGGTGTTGATTCTCCCTGTGATTTGTCTTTGTTGAGTATCAAACAACCCAGACCCTGTATGCTGATTATGGTAAATGGTTGTCTGTGGTCTGTGGCCTATTCTCTCACTCATTGAGTGGTGTTGTTGCCGCCTCATTGAGTCCCCACTAAAACCTCTCTCCTTCATTATGATGGAGCTGAGAGTCCACTCAGGGCAGAGACCATGTCTTCTCTCTCCGTGTGTGTGTGTGTGTGTGTTTGCGTGTTTTTGCGCGTGTTTGTGTTTGCGTGTTTGTGTGTTTGCGTGTTTTTGTGTGTGTGTGGACACTGTTTGTGGGCATATGCATCATGTCAGCTCTCATCAGCCACACCAGGTAGTATCAGGAGGAGTGTCTGACCCAGCCATTAGGGAATGCTGCGGAGCGTTTCGGAATGCTGCGGCTTTGGAAAATAAAAACAATTTGTGAGAGAGTGGGAGGAATGAATGATAGAATGCAAGCGGAACATTAAATAGCATTTCCCGGACAGAACGTTAGGCGCAGACAATAAAAGGCAGTCAGGGACAATGCTGGTTAGAATGAACACAGGTGAAACACACAGGGGTTTGGGTTTTACAGCTGAAAGCAGGAGTGATGAGGGAAATTATACAATGCCTTAGCCATGTCATTATGCTAAGTATCACTCTCTCTCTCTTTCTCTCTCTCTCTCTTTCGCACCTCAATTCAATGGGGTTTATTGGCACGGTAAACGTGTTTATATTGCCAAAGCAAATGGAATAGACAATAAACAGAAGGGAAATAAACAAGGGAAACACTAGTGAACATTACACTCGCAAAAGTTTTTAAAGAATATAGACATTTCGAATGTGATATTAGTGGGTCGTGACGCGACTACCATTAATGTGATGCCGGCTATTCATCTAATAATTACCTAACGTTTAATTATTACCCGATTTTAAATTAAACATGTAACAATTAAATCATTAGGAATCTGGGGCACCACGGGAAAATGTTGTTTAATGAGTTACCTTTTCCCAAATTAACTCAAGAATATATCAGAATATATCTATCATACCAGTCATCAATCAATCATTCCCTCATATTGGTCTCATTCTGAACGTTGTTGACCTCGTAAATCTGCACGAACGCTAGCCTAAATGATGAATCAGCGATATACAAATGAATTATTTATTTATCAGCTTAATTATTTATTTACTAACTAACTAAATAATCACGCAGAATTACATAAACACACACACAGTATAGATTATCGATTACAAACATAATGCAATGAAAAGTCCTTAGTGGACTAACCCGGTATGACCGTTTGGTTATACAATGGGAATGGAGGAGCAAGATAAAGAGAGCGGGAGAGACAAAGAGAGTGGGCTGGTACATACATGTGGAAGCAATGCTCATGGGAATGAAAACTTTGCACATGAATGACCGCTCATTCGAAAAGAATTGCAATGTATATATTTACACTTGTATGTCTTTGTCGTTTCTCTCTGTTGAAATCGCCCGGTCCGTCTATGGGGAGTAGTTTGACAGAAAGTCTCTGGTTTGTCCACCAGAGGTCAAAACGTCCAGATGTAGATGTAGTTTTATTTTGTTCTGGAGTGTTAGAATGGATCCATCAGAGGTCAAAACGTCCAGATGTAGCTGTAGTTTTATTTTGTTCTGGAGTGTTAGAATGGATCCATCAGAGGTCAAAACGTCCAGATGTAGCTGTAGTTTTATTTTGTTCTGGAGTGTTAGAATGGATCCATCAGAGGTCAAAACGTCCAGATGTAGCTGTAGTTTTATTTTGTTCTGGAGTGTTAGAATGGATCCATCAGAGGTCAAAACGTCCAGATGTAGCTGTAGTTTTATTTTGTTCTGGAGTGTTAGAATGGATCCATCAGAGGTCAAAACGTCCAGATGTAGCTGTAGTTTTATTTTGTTCTGGAGTGTTAGAATGGATCCATCAGAGGTGTATCACATGGTGTTGATGGGGAACTGATCTTCTTTCCCTTCTGGGTCAATTGTTCTCGACTACTTTACATAACCCAGGTGCAGACTGGGAATGTTTGGTATAGTCTCCGGCTTCTTCACTCGTCGAGAGTTTCAGAGGGTCTTACGATTTTCTGGTCTTGTAGTTTTAAACCATTTGTCAGCCGTGTAGCCACCGCTTCACACTGTCTGGTTGATATTTAGATTACAACCATTTTAGCGTGTGGGCTGCGTCCTCACGTTCTCTGGTCTAATATGTTCATTCTTCAGCGAGTCACTCGCCTTGGAGGGCGGTTCCATCACGTTGCCACAATGTCTGTGTTCACGTGGGTTGAAGTCACATTGTTTTCTTTCACAAATAATTTCATGTTTAAATCATCTAAGTTTTACAACATTTAGATGCAAACCTGGTAACTCGGACGTTACAGTTATCTTGTTATGCAATCCGTAATGACATCACAAAATGCTAAATGATTTGACATGATTATTGTTTGAAGCCCCACCAACCATTTCCCACATTCTTTATTTTAGAAATAGTGTTTCATTATCCACTTTTGGATGTTGGAGTTTTGTGAAAGTCCCTCTCTACACACATCACATTCCTTTGTTCAATACTGAAGGGCAAAAGCGAAAGTTTTTCGACTGGCGTAAAGTCATGGCTATCCTCAAACATTTGCCTAGCTGATGGGTCCTTTTGATCCTCACCAAGAAGAGAGTCATGACAACAGCGTTGTGACAGTGTGCAAGTAGGTGAAGTATCAAAGGGAAAATAAATAAACAGAGTAAATATAAGTTGGATTTACAATGTTGTTTGTGTTCCACTGGTTGCCCTTTTCTCATGGCAACGGGCCACATCTTACTGCTGTGATGTCACACTGCTGTATTTCACCTAACAGATATGAGAGTTTATAAATGTTTGATTTGTTTCTAATTCTTTGTGGGTCTGTGTGATCTGAGAGAAATATGTGTCTCTAACGTGGTCATACATTTGTCAGGAGGTTAGGAAGTGTAGCTCAGTTTCCACCTCATTTTGTGGGCAGTTCTGGCATTTAGGTCACCACTGACTAGTACATGTCCCTGGGCCTGGAAATGATTGATCTCCCCCTCTAGGATGGAGAAGTTGTCTTCATTAAAGTATGGGGGTTCTAGTGGGGGGGATATAGGTAGCAGACAGGAAGACATTGTAATCTGTTGGGATCATTTCCTTTTGAATTTCTAGCTAGATGTAAAATTGTCCTGTTTTGATTAATTTAAAAGAGTTGGTTCTTTTGGAAAACTCCAAGCGGGCAGTCATGTGCCTTTTACTGAGGAGTGGCTTCCGTCAGGCCACTCTACTGTAAAGGCCTGATTGGTGGAGTGCTGCAGAGATGGTTGTCCTTCTGGAAGGTTCTCCCATCTCCACAGAGGAACTCTGGAGTTCTGTCAGAGTGAACATCAGGTTCTTGGTCACTTCCCTGACCACGGCCCTTTATGTACAAAAAAATTGAAAAACCTGTTTTCGCTTTGTAATTATGGGGTATTGTGTGTAGATTGCTGAGGATTTTGTGTTTTTTTTTTTTTTTATTCATTTTGGAATAAGGCTGTAACGTAACAAAATGTGTAAAAAGTCAAGGGGTCTGAATACTTTCCGAAGGCACTATTTTCCTTTGGAGAAGTGGAGGTTGGGCCTGTTTGCCTGGTCACGGCCTGGGCGTATCTGTGACTTTCTTTGTTGAGGCCCTCTTTGCAAGAGTGGGGGGCATGGGGTGGGCAGGAGGGGTATGGGTCTGAGGGGGCCAAGATTGGGTGTGGGCATGGTAGGTTTGTGGGGGTATTGAGGTCCTCTATGTGTAGGTCCGAGGGGTGGGGGGATCCCGGAGGTCTGGGAGAGTGTCTTGCTGGTCTGGGCGAGGTCTCCGTTGGTATGTTGCTCCTGTGGGAGGTGTTGCGGTTGAGGGCGATGTCCATTAGGATCCTGGCGAAGGTGGAATCTGCTGCCTTGTAGAGGTGGACCTGGTCTTAAAGGCTGTTCATTTCTAGGGTGGAGTGGTGGGCCAGGTAAACATTTGGCTTTGAGGCACAGTCACGGGAAATACTTGTGTTTACCCACTGTATGGCAGCAGGTTGGAAGTCTCTCGCGCTCTCTCTCTCTCTCTCTCTCTACCAATCTCTCTCTCTCTCTCTCTCTCTCTCTCTCTCTCTCTCTCGGTTTGTGGAGAGAAGTTTTCATTACTATAACAGTAGCATCCCTCATTAGTTCCTGTATTAATTCTCCTATGTGTTAACATGCAGCGGGATCACAGAATAGGTCTAATGAGTTTGGAGGGCTGCTAGCCAGGGAGCCAGTCGGTCTCTGCTCTAACACAGTGACTAGTTTATTACCAACTAGTCTCAAATGGATCTCTAATTAGGTCGTGTTGAACATGTATGATACAGTAAACTGATCTCTAATTGGGAGTCAGAGATATACAGTACTGCACACACGGCTTTCATGAAAGTATGTCTGTGTGTGTGTGTGTGTGTGTGCAGTAAAGAGTTTGATCTGTGTAATTGGAGAGAGTGAAGGAGGGATGGATGAAGGATGAAGAGATTAATAATTGAAGGTGAGCAGATCGAAGAGTGGCGTGACATCACCTATCAATCAGACAGAATCAATCCTGCAAACCCTCTCTCACAAACACACACACACACACACACACACACACACACACACACACACACACACACACACACACACACACACACACACACACACCCCAGCCCTCTCACTCACTGCTCAGATGAAAATCACATAATCTCCTTGTTGGCCATGGCCCACATCGATCCCTTTCAATTCTTTCTTTCATTATCCCTCTCTTTTTCTACGTGTCTGTCTGTAACTGTCCATCTGTAACTGTCCATTCTGTAACTGTCCATCTGTAACTGTCCTTCTGTAACTGTCCGTCTGTAACTGTCCGTCTGTAACTGTCCATCTGTAACTGTCCATCTGTAACTGTCCATCTGTAACTGTCCGTCTGTAACTGTCCATTCTGTAACTGTCCATTCTGTAACTGTCCATCTGTAACTGTCCATCTGTAACTGTCCGTCTGTAACTGTCCATCTGTAACTGTCCATTCTGTAACTGTCCATCTGTAACTGTCCATCTGTAACTGTCCATCTGTAACTGTCCATTCGTAATTGTCCATTCTGTAACTGTCCATTCTGTAACTTTCCATCTGTAACTGTCCGTCTAACTGTCCATTCTGTAACTGTCCATCTGTAACTGTCCATTCTGTAACTGTCCGTCTGTAACTGTCCATCTGTAACTGTCCGTCTGTAACTGTCCATTCTGTAACTGTCCGTCTGTAACTGTCCATTCTGTAACTGTCCGTCTGTAACTGTCCATCTGTAACTGTCCATCTGTAACTGTCCATCTGTAATTGTCCATTCTGTAACTGTCCATTCTGTAATTGTCCATCTGTAACTGTCCATCTGTAACTGTCTGTCTAACTGTCCATCTGTAACTGTCCATCTGTAACTGTCCATTCTGTAACTGTCCATCTGTAACTGTCCATCTGTAACTGTCCATCTGTAACTGTCCATTCTGTAACTGTCCATTCTGTAACTGTCCATCTGTAACTGTCCGACTAACTGTCCATCTGTAACTGTCCATCTGTAACTGTCCGTCTGTAACTGTCCGTCTGTAACTGTCCGTCTGTAACTGTCCATTCTGTAACTGTCTGTCTAACTGTCCATCTGTAACTGTCCATCTGTAATTGTCCATTCTGTAACTGTCCATTCTGTAACTGTCCATCTGTAACTGTCCATCTGTAACTGTCCGTCTAACTGTCCATCTGTAACTGTCCATCTGTAACTGTCCATTCTGTAACTGTCCATTCTGTAACTGTCCGTCTGTAACTGTCCATTCTGTAACTGTTCATTTGTAACTGTCCATTCTGTAACTGTCCATCTGTAACTGTCCATCTGTATCCTCTTTCACATGCCTCTCTCTCTCTCTCTCTCTCTCTCTCTCTCTCTCTCTCTCTCTCTCTCTCTCTCTCTCTCTCTCTCTCAGCCCCTCCTCTCTCTCAGCCCCCCCTCTCTCTCAGCCCCCCTATCTCTCTCTCTCTCTCTCTCTCTCTCTTTCAGTCCCCTTTCTCTCTCTCAGTCCCCTCTCTCGCTCTCTCTCTCTCTCTTTCTCTCAGCCCCATTGTCTCTCTCTTAGCCCCCTATCTCCCTCTCAACCCCCCCCCCTCTCTCCCTCTCTCTCTCTCAGCCCCCCTCTCTATCTCTCTCTCAGCCCCTCTCTCTCTCTCTCCTTCAGCCCCCCTCTCTCTCTCTCTCTCTCTCTCTCTCTCTCTCTCTCTCTCTCAGCCCCTCTCTCTCAGCCTCTCTCTCTATCTCTCAGCCCCCATCTCTCTCTCTCTCTCAGCCCCTCTCTCTCTCTCTCTCTCTCTCAGCCCCTCTCTCTCTATCTATCTCTCTCAGCCCCCATCTCTCTCTCTCTCTCTCAGCCCCCATCTCTCTCTCTCTCTCTCTCTCTCAGCCTCTCTCTCAGCCCCTCTCTCTCTATCTCTCTCACAGCCCCCTTCTCTCTCAGTTCAATATGTTTACATTGCCAAAACAAGTGAAGTAGATAATAAACAAAAGTGAAATAAACAATACAAATGTACATAAAGAATTTCACTCACAGAAGTTCCAAAACAGTAAAGACAATTCAAATGTCATATTATGTGCAAATAAATCAACATAAATATGGGTTGTATTTACAATGTTGTTTGTTCTTCACTGGTTGCCCCTTTCTTTTGGCAACAGGTCACAAATATTGCTGCTGTGATTGTACACTGTGGTATTTCACCCAGTAGATATGGAAGTTTATCAAAATTGGATTTGTTTTCAAATTCTTTGTGGGTCTGTGTAATCTGAGAGAAATATGTGTCTACTATGGTCATACATTTGGCAGGAGGTTAGGAAGTGCAGCTCAGTTTCCACCTCATTTTGTGGGCAGTGTGCACATAGCCTGTCTTCTCTTGAGAGCCAGGTCTGCCTACGGCGGCCTTTCTCAATAGCAAGGCTATGCTCACTGAGTCTGTACATAGTCAAAGCTTTCATTAAGTTTGGGTCAGTCACAGTGGTAAGGTATTCTGCCACTGTGTACTCTCTGTTTAGGGCCAAATAGCATTCTAGTTTGCTCTGTTTTTTCTTAATTCTTTCCAATGTGTCAAGTAATTATATTTTTATTTTCTCATGATTTGGTTGGGTCTAATTGTGTTGCTGTCCTGGGGCTCTGTGGGGTCTGTTGTTGTTTGTGAACAGAGCCCAAGGACCAGCTTGCTTTGGGGGCTCTTCTCCAGATTAATTTCTCCGTAGGTGATGGCTTTGTTATGGAATGTTTGGGAATCGTTTCCTTTTAGGTGGTTGTAGAATTTAACATCACTTTTCTGGATTTTGATCATTAGCGGGTATTGTCCTGATTCTGCTCAGCTCTGCATTATTTTGTGTTTTACGTTGTTCTGCATGCAGAGTCTTAATTTGGTGTTGGTCCCATTTAGTGAATTCTTGGTTGGTGAGCGGACCCCTGACCTCACAACCATGAAGGGCAATGGGTTCTATAACTGATTCAAGTATTTTTACTTTAGTATTTTTTTAAGTATTTGTATTTCTCTCTTTCTCTTTCTCTTTGTCAATTAAATTGCTTTATTGACCTGGGAAACATATCTTATTAACATTGCCAAAGCAAGTGAAGTAGATAATATACCAAAGTTAAATAAACAGTAAAAATGAACAGTAAACATTACACGCACATAAGTTCCAAAAGAATAAAGACATTACAAATGTCATATTATGTATATATACAGTGTTGTAACAAAGTACAAATGGTTAAAGTACAAAACCTATCTCTCTCTGTGCTGTGTGTGTGTGTGGGGGGGGGGCTGATGGTATCTCTCTCCCTCAGCCAGGGAAAGTATCTGATGGTATCTCTCTCTCTCTCAGCCAGGGAAAGTATCTGATGGTATCTCTCTCTCTCAGCCAGGGAAAGTATCTGATGGTATCTCTCTCTCTCTCTCTCTCTCAGCCAGGGAAAGTATATGATGGTATCTCACATAGAGAAGAAAGGTAATGCAGGAAACAACTTGTACTCCCCAGTGTTTAGAGTATTCTACACACGACAACTGATACAACAGCCTGTATGTCCTTGAGACTGGAGTCATCTCACCGTACCTCTACCTCTCTCTAGTCTAAATGAGTCGAAACAAGTGAAAAAACTCACACTTCAAATGAACTCATGTGCTTCCTTTTCAACATGTTCCACCACAAAACAACTGAGACAACCGGAGGGGTGAGAGAAGATGACAAACAAAACAACTGAGACAACCGGAGGGGTGAGAGAAGATGACAAACAAAACAACTGAGACAACCGGAGGGGTGAGAGAAGATGACAAACAAAACACTACATACAGAACGTGTTCCATTTGGAACCTCAGAACCCTGTTTAGTGAAGTTTACAGAAATGCCCCAACAGTCCTCATCGCCATGGAAATCCTGTTGTCCCGTTTCCATAGTCTCAGGGGGGCATGGTTTCAAAGCGGTTTTGATTGGCCGTCGGGGCTGCTTCCCTCTGTGTCGTTAATTAGTTGTTTTATCACTTTCCCTCAGGTCTGAGCCACAGCACAGAGACAACATGCTTTCATCAAACTAGCTCAACTTTACCATGAACTCACCCCTCTGTTCTACTGTTGAGCACTCCCAACCTTTGTCTAATCTCACTGTGTTACTATTCAGTCTGTCTCCTTTATGTCTAAACTCACTGTGTTACTATTCAGTCTGTCTCCTTTATGTCTAAACTCACTGTGTTACTATTCAGTCTGCCTCCTTTATGTCTAAACTCACTGTGTTACTATTCAGTCTGCCTCCTTTATGTCTGAACTCACTGTGTTACTATTCAGTCTGTCTCCTTTATGTCTAAACTCACTGTGTTACTATTCAGTCTGTCTCCTTTATGTCTAAACTCACTGTGTTACTATTCAGTCTGTCTCCTTTATGTCTAAACTCACTGTATTACTATTCAGTCTGCCTCCTTTATGTCTAAACTCACTGTGTTACTATTCAGTCTGTCTCCTTTATGTCTAAACTCACTGTATTACTATTCAGTCTGCCTCCTTTATGTCTAAACTCACTGTGTTACTATTCAGTCTGTCTCCTTTATGTCTAATCCCACACTGTTACAACCCTCCGTCCTCTCTCCTTTATGTCCAATCCCATTCTGCTACAACCTCACCCCTCCCTGCCTCCCCATTCCCTGTCTATCACTCAATCAACTCTTCAACATCCTATCCTTTCAATCTTACTCAATGTGTGTATAGCATTGGTATTAACCCAGTATATATATATCTCTCTCTCTCTCTCTCTCAAGGATTTATATTACAATACAAATACAACAGAGCTGACTGTGTTTTGATTTTGTAGCAAACTGGAGGATTGTCCCTGCAGACTGGACCACAGGGGAAAGGTGTGTGGTATCCAGGCAGACTGGACCACAGGGGAAATATGTGTGGTATCCAGGCAGACTGGACCACAGGGGAAAGGTGTGTGGTATCCAGGCAGACTGGACCACAGGGGAAAGGTGTGTGGTATCCAGGCAGACTGGACCACAGGGGAAAGGTGTGTGGTATCCAGGCAGACTGGACCACAGGGGAAAGGTGTGTGGTATCCAGGCAGACTGGACCACAGGGGAAAGGTGTGTGGTATCCAGGCAGACTGGACCACAGGGGAAAGGTGTGTGGTATCCAGGCAGACTGGACCACAGGAGAAAGGTGTGTGCTATCCAGGCAGGTCACCCGTGATAGGATGAACTCTAATGTCCCAAGGGGAAACAGGCCACTAGGGGCAACAGTCAGCTCTTTTA
>NW_024058580.1:0-22500 GCF_016432855.1 Salvelinus namaycush
CAGACACAGTCCCAGACAAAGTCCCAGTCCCAGTTCTAGTTCCAGTCCCAGTCCTAGTTCCAGTCCCAGTCATAATTCCAGTCCCAGACACAGTCCCAGTCCTAATTCCAGTACCAGGCCCAGACAGACACCACTGTGAAGGGGTCCAGAGGGTGTGGCTGGAAGCCTTGAGAACAATTTGAACAAAGCCTTAGAACCCTTAGAACCTCTGACTTAGTCTCTGGTGGATAATGTTCACTGTCATGTTCACTGACTGCTTCCCCCAATCTCTGACTTAGTCTCTGGTGGATAACAGCCTGTCATGTTCACTGACTGCTTCCCCCGGTTCACTATTCATCAGTCCTTTGGTTCTTTTGATCTTACTAAATCCCTATGGTCCAGCATCTACGAAGTCTCTCTCTCTCTCTCTCTCTCTCTCTCTCTCTCTCTCTCTCTCTCTCTCTCTCTCTCTCTCTCTCTCTCTCTCTCTCTCTCTCTCTCTCTCTCTCTCTCTCTCTCTCTCTCTCTCTCTCTCTCTCTCTCTCTCTCTGTCTATGTCACCAACTGAGTTTGAACATGGGTATCCTGCATGTCTTGTGTCATATCTGCTCCTGCCACGCCCTCTAGTGCTCATCTGGTGTCTCCTTGACCTGCCGCCACTCCCCCAGTGCGCTCTCCCTCCTTCTCTGTGTGATTGTGTGGGCGGAGACAGGTGTGCTGGAGTCAGAGCAGACCCCCACCAGCTGCAACCTGTTCCATAATCAAGACCTCTACAAATACTCAGTCCTGCCACTTTCACACTGCCAGATCGTAATCTCCGCTACAGTTCTGCCCTCTCTGACTTTGGTCCATGTCTCCTGTCCCACGTCTCGTCATCCTGCTACTCTGTCCTGGATTCCCCACTCTACTACTCCCTTGGATTCCCCTCCGGACCTGCTTGTCCTGTCTCAACCCCTCTCACTCCAGCCTCAGCCTCCGGACCTGCTTACCCTGTCCCAACCCCTCTCACTCCAGCCTCAGCCTCCGGACCTGCTTACCCTGTCCCAACCCCTCTCACTCCAGCCTCAGCCTCCGGACCTGGTTACCCTGTCTCAACCCCTCTCGCTCCAGCCTCAGCCTCAGCCTCCGGACCTGCTTACCCTGTCCCAACCCCTCTCACTCCAGCCTCCGGACCGGCTTACCCTGTCCCAACCCCTCTCACTCCAGCCTCAGCCTCCGGACCTGCTTACCCTGTCCCAACCCCTCTCACTCCAGCCTCAGCCTCCGGACCTGCTTGCCCTGTCCCAACCCCTCTCACTCCAGCCTCATCCTCCAGACCTGCTTACCCTGTCCCAACCCCTCTCACTCCAGCCTCAGCCTCCAGACCTGGTTACCCTGTCCCAACCCCTCTCACTCCAGCCTCAGCCTCCGCACCTGGTTACCCTGTCTCAACCCCTCTCACTCCAGCCTCAGCCTCCAGACCTGCTTACCCTGTCTCAACCCCTCTCACTCCAGCCTCAGCCTCCGGACCTGCTTACCCTGTCCCAACCCCTCTCACTCCAGCCTCAGCCTCCTCACCTGGTTACCCTGTCTCAACCCCTCTCACTCAGCCTCAGCCTCCGGACCAGCTTATCCTGTCTCAACCCCTCTCACTCCAGCCTCAGCCTCCGGACCTGCTTACCCTGTCCCAACCCCTCTCACTCCAGCCTCAGCCTCCGGACCTGGTTACCCTGTCTCAACCCCTCTCACTCCAGCCTCAGCCTCCGCACCTGGTTACCCTGTCTCAACCCCTCTCACTCCAGTCTCAGCCTCCGGACCTGGTTACCCTGTCTCAACCCCTCTCACTCCAGTCTCAGCCTCCGGACCTGCTTACCCTGTCCCAACCCCTCTCACTCCAGCCTCAGCCTCCTCACCTGCTTGTCCTGTCTCAACCCCTCTCACTCCAGCCTCAGCCTCAGCCTCCGGACCGGCTTACCCTGTCTCAGCTCCTCTCTCTCCAGCCACAGCCTCCGGACCGGCTTACCCTGTCCCAACCCATCTCGCTCCAGCCTCAGCCTCCGCACCTGGTTTCCTGCAGTCCACCCAAGTTTCCCCTGGCCTAACTCCATCTCCCCCCTGCGTTTCAATAAATACCTTGGTTACTTCATCCCAGTCTCCTTGTCCGAGTCTGCTCTTGGGTTCCCCTGTTCCATTCCGCGTAACATCTTGTGGCTGTCTATGTTACTATCTGAGTTTGAACGTGGGTATCCTGCATGTCTATGTCACCAACTGAGTTTGAACGTGGGTATCCTCAGTGGTGTAAAGTACTTAAGTAAAACAGCTGGTGATCTCATGCATGGTTCAGTGTTGCTTGCCACGAAGCGAGCATAGACGGTATGTAACTTGTCTGGTAGGCTCTGGGCAGCTTGTGGCTAGATTTCATTTTATAATTCGTGACAGTTTGCAAGCCCTGCCACATCTGACGGGATATGCGGTAAACTCCTCAATGTTATCCAGGGGCAGACTGACCATTCAGAACTCAATGTGTTCCATCCAGGGGCAGACTGACCATTCAGAACTCAATGTGTTCCATCCAGGGGCAGACTGACCATCTAGACATCAACCTGTTTCATCCAGGGGTAGACTGACCATCTAGACATCAACCTGTTCCATCCAGGGGCAGACTGACCATCTAGATATCAACCTGTTCCATCCAGGGGTAGACTGACCATCTAGATATCAACGTGTTACATCCACGGGCAGACTGACCATCTAGACATCAACCTGTTCCATCCAGGGGTAGACTGACCATCTAGATATCATCCTGTTCCATCCAGGGGCAGACTGACCATCTAGATATCAACCTGTTCCATCCAGGGGCAGACTGACCATATAGACATCAACCTGTTCCATCCAGGGGCAGACTGACCATCTAGATATCAACATGTTCCATCCAGGGGCAGACTGACCATCTAGACATCAACCTGCTCCATCCAGGGGCAGACTGACCATCTAGATATCAACCTGTTCCATCCAGGGGCAGACTGACCATCTAGACATCAACCTGTTCCATCCAGGGGTAGACTGACCATCTAGACATCAACCTGTTCCATCCAGGGGCAGACTGACCATCTAGATATCACCCTGTTCCATCCAGGGGCAGACTGACCATCTAGACATCAACCTGTTCCATCCAGGGGCAGACTGACCATCTAGATATCAACCTGTTCCATCCAGGGGCAGACTGACCATCTAGACATCAACCTGTTCCATCCAGTGGCAGACTGACCATCTAGACATCAACCTGTTCCATCCAGGGGCAGACTGACCATCTAGACATCAACCTGTTCCATCCAGGGGCAGACTGACCATCTAGACATCAACCTGTTCCATCCAGGGGCAGACTGACCATCTAGACATCAACCTGTTCCATCCAGGGGCAGACTGACCATCTAGACATCAACCTGTTCCATCCAGGGGCAGACTGACCATCTAGACATCAACCTGTTCCATCCAGGGGTAGACTGACCATCTAGATATCAACCTGTTCCATCCAGGGGCAGACTGACCATCTAGATATCACCCTGTTCCATCCAGGGGCAGACTGACCATCTAGACATCAACCTGTTCCATCCAGGGGCAGACTGACCATCTAGACATCAACCTGTTCCATCCAGGGGCAGACTGACCATCTAGATATCAACCTGTTCCATCCAGGGGCAGACTGACCATCTAGATATCAACCTGTTCCATCCAGGGGCAGACTGACCATCTAGACATCAACCTGTTCCATCCAGGGGCAGACTGACCATCTAGATATCAACCTGTTCCATCCAGGGGCAGACTGACCATCTAGACATCAACCTGTTCCATCCAGGGGCAGACTGACCATCTAGACATCAACCTGTTCCATCCAGGGGCAGACTGACCATCTAGATATCAACCTGTTCCATCCAGGGGCAGACTGACCATCTAGATATCAACCTGTTCCATCCAGGGGTAGACTGACCATCTAGACATCAACCTGTTCCATCCAGGGGCAGACTGACCATCTAGATATCACCCTGTTCCATCCAGGGGCAGACTGACCATCTAGACATCAACCTGTTCCATCCAGGGGCAGACTGACCATCTAGATATCAACCTGTTCCATCCAGGGGCAGACTGACCATCTAGACATCAACCTGTTCCATCCAGTGGCAGACTGACCATCTAGACATCAACCTCTTCCATCCAGGGGCAGACTGACCATCTAGACATCAACCTGTTCCATCCAGGGGGAGACTGACCATCTAGACATCAACCTGTTCCATCCAGGGGCAGACTGACCATCTAGACATCAACCTGTTCCATCCAGGGGCAGACTGACCATCTAGATATCAACCTGTTCCATCCAGGGGCAGACTGACCATCTAGACATCAACCTGTTCCATCCAGGGGCAGACTGACCATCTAGACATCAACCTGTTCCATCCAGGGGCAGACTGACCATCTAGACATCAACCTGTTCCATCCAGGGGCAGACTGACCATCTAGATATCAACCTGTTCCATCCAGGGGCAGACTGACCATCTAGATATCAACCTGTTCCATCCAGGGGCAGACTGACCATCTAGACATCAACCTGTTCCATCCAGGGGCAGACTGACCATCTAGACATCAACCTGTTCCATCCAGGGGCAGACTGACCATCTAGATATCAACCTGTTCCATCCAGGGGTAGACTGACCATCTAGACATCAACCTGTTCCATCCAGGGGTAGACTGACCATCTAGACATCAACCTGTTCCATCCAGGGGCAGACTGACCATCTAGATATCAACCTGTTCCATCCAGGGGCAGACTGACCATTCAGAACTCAACCTGTTCCATCCAGGGGCAGACTGACCATCTAGACATCAACCTGTTACATCCAGGGGTAGACTGACCATCTAGATATCAACCTGTTCCATCCAGGGGCAGACTGACCATCTAGATATCAACCTGTTACATCCAGGGGTAGACTGACCATCTAGATATCAACCTGTTCCATCCAGGGGCAGACTGACCATCTAGACATCAACCTGTTCCATCCAGGGGCAGACTGACCATCTAGACATCAACCTGTTCCATCCAGGGGCAGACTGACCATCTAGATATCAACCTGTTCCATCCAGGGGCAGACTGACCATCTAGACATCAACCTGTTCCATCCAGGGGCAGACTGACCATCTAGACATCAACCTGTTCCATCCAGGGGCAGACTGACCATCTAGACATCAACCTGTTCCATCCAGGGGCAGACTGACCATCTAGACATCAACCTGTTCCATCCAGGGGCAGACTGACCATCTAGATATCAACCTGTTCCATCAAGGGGCAGACTGACCATCTAGATATCAACCTGTTCCATCCAGGGGCAGACTGACCATCTAGACATCAACCTGTTCCATCCAGGGGCAGACTGACAATCTAGATATCAACCTGTTACATCCAGGGGCAGACTGACTATCTAGATATCAACCTGTTCCATCCAGGGGCAGACTGACCATCTAGATATCAACCTGTTCCATCCAGGGGCAGACTGACCATCTAGATATCAACCTGTTCCATCCAGGGGTAGACTGACCATCTAAACATCAACCTGTTCCATCCAGGGGTAGACTGACCATCTAGATATCAACCTGTTCCATCCAGGGGTAGACTGACCATCTAGACATCAACCTGTTACATCCAGGGGCAGACTGACCATATAGACATCAACCTGTTCCATCCAGGGGCAGACTGACCATCTAGACATCAACCTGTTCCATCCAGGGGCAGACTGACCATCTAGACATCAACCTGTTCCATCCAGGGGCAGACTGACCATCTAGATATCAACCTGTTCCATCCAGGGGCAGACTGACCATCTAGACATCAACCTGTTCCATCCAGGGGGAGACTGACCATCTAGACATCAACCTGTTCCATCCAGGGGCAGACTGACCATCTAGATATCAACCTGTTCCATCCAGGGGTAGACTGACCATCTAGACATCAAACTGTTCCATCCAGGGGCAGACTGACCATCTAGACATCAACCTGTTCCATCCAGGGGCAGACTGACCATCTAGATATCAACCTGTTCCATCCAGGGGTAGACTGACCATCTAGACATCAACCTGTTCCATCCAGGGGCAGACTGACCATCTAGATATCAACCTGTTCCATCCAGGGGTAGACTGACCATCTAGACATCAACCTGTTCCATCCAGGGGCAGACTGACCATCTAGATATCAACCTGTTCCATCCAGGGGCAGACTGACCATCTAGACATCAACCTGTTCCATCCAGGGGTAGACTGACCATCTAGACATCAACCTGTTCCATCCAGGGGCAGACTGACCATCTAGATATCAACCTGTTCCATCCAGGGGCAGACTGACCATCTAGACATCAACCTGTTCCATCCAGGGGCAGACTGACCATCTAGACATCAACCTGTTCCATCCAGGGGCAGACTGACCATCTAGACATCAACCTGTTCCATCCAGGGGCAGACTGACCATCTAGACATCAACCTGTTCCATTCAGGGGCAGACTGACCATCTAGACATCAACCTGTTCCATCCAGGGGCAGACTGACCATCTAGACATCAACCTCTTCCATCCAGGGGCAGACTGACCATCTAGACATCAACCTGTTCCATCCAGGGGCAGACTGACCATCTAGACATCAACCTGTTCCATCCAGGGGCAGACTGACCATCTAGACATCAACCTGTTCCATCCAGGGGCAGACTGACCATCTAGACATCAACCTGTTCCATCCAGGGGCAGACTGACCCTCTGCTATTTTGGGCAAATGCCAGACGAGCTGGTCCATTTTTATCTCAGTGGGCCTGTCTAACTTGGGTTTTTATGGGCAAAATGATCATTATCTGACTTTTTCTGGCCTCAAGGGAAAAAATGGGCTAGTGTGTTAGAAATGCCAGGGACAATATCTTGTCCCAGTCCGCCCCCGAGCTCTATACTCTCTCTCAGGACCAGTCCACCCCGAGCTCCATCCTCTCCCTCAGGACCAGTCCGCCCCGAGCTCCATCCTCTCTCTCAGGACCAGTCCGCCCCGAGCTCCATCCTCACCCTCAGGATCATCCCCCTCCATCCTCTACCTCTCCCTCAGGACCAGTCCGCCCCGAGCTCCATCCTCACCCTCAAGAACATCCCCCTCCATTCTCTCCCTCAGGACCAGTCCACCCGATCTCCATTCTCTCCCTCAGGACCAGCCCCCTCCATCCTCTACCTCTCCCTCAGGACCAGTCCGCCCCGAGCTCCATTCTCTCCCTCAGGACCAGCCCCCTCCATCCTCTACCTCTCCCTCAGGACCAGTCCACCCGATCTCCATTCTCTCCCTCGGGACCAGCCCCCTCCATCCTCTACCTCTCCCTCAGGACCAGTCCGCCCCGAGCTCCATCCTCACCCTCAGGATCATCCCCCTCCATCCTCTCCCTCAGGACCAGTCCCCCTGAGCTCCATCCTCTCCCTCAGATGCCTGGTTAAACCCAGAGAGAAGGGTTAGGTCTGGCTTTAAGAGGGAAGAGAGGTGGCCTGGTTAAACCCAGAGGGAAGGGATGTGGCCTGGTTAAACCCAGATAGAAGGGTTAGGTCTGGCTGTAAGAGGGAAGAGGGGTGGCCTGGTTAAACCCAGAGAGAAGGGTTAGGTCTGGCTGTAAGAGGGAAGAGAAGTGGCCTGGTTAAACCCAGAGAGAAGGGTTAGGTCTGGCTGTAAGAGGGAAGGGACCTGGTTAAACCCAGAGGGAAGGATTAGGTCTGGCTGTAAGAGGGAAGAGAGGTGGCCTGGTTAAACCCAGAGGGAAGGGTTAGGTCTGGCTGTAAGAGGGAAGAGAGGTGGCCTGGTTAACCCCAGAGGGAAGGGTTAGGTCTGGCAGTAAGAGGAAAAAGAGGTGGCCTGGTTAAACCCAGAGGGAAGGGTTAGGTCTGGCTGTAAGAGGGAAGAGGGGTGGCCTGGTTAACCCCAGAGGGAAGGGTTAGGTCTGGCTGTAAGAGGGAAGAGAGGTGGCCTGGTTAAACCCAGAGGGAAGGGATGTGGCCTGGTTAAACCCAGAGGGAAGGGTTAGGTCTGGCTGTAAGAGGGAAGGGATGTGGCCTGGTTAAACCCAGAGAGAAGGGTTAGGTCTGGCTGTAAGAGGGAAGGGATGTGGCCTGGTTAAACCCAGAGGGAAGGGTTAGGTCTGGCTGTAAGAGGGAAGAGAAGTGGCCTGGTTAAACCCAGAGAGAAGGGTTAGGTCTGGCTGTAAGAGGGAAGAGAAGTGGCCTGGTTAAACCCAGAGGGAAGGGTTAGGTCTGGCTGTAAGAGGGAAGGGATGTGGCCTGGTTAAACCCAGAGGGAAGGGTTAGGTCTGGCTGTAAGAGGGAAGAGAAGTGGCCTGGTTAAACCCAGAGGGAAGGGTTAGGTCTGGCTTTAAGAGGGAAGAGAGGTGGCCTGGTTAAACCCAGAGGGAAGGGATGTGGCCTGGTTAAACCCAGATAGAAGGGTTAGGTCTGGCTGTAAGAGGGAAGAGGGGTGGCCTGGTTAAACCCAGAGGGAAGGGATGTGGCCTGGTTAAACCCAGATAGAAGGGTTAGGTCTGGCTGTAAGAGGGAAGAGGGGTGGCCTGGTTAAACCCAGAGAGAAGGGTTAGGTCTGGCTGTAAGAGGGAAGAGAAGTGGCCTGGTTAAACCCAGAGAGAAGGGTTAGGTCTGGCTGTAAGAGGGAAGGGGCCTGGTTAAACCCAGAGGGAAGGGTTAGGTCTGGCTGTAAGATGGAAGGGATGTGGCCTGGTTAAACCCAGAGGGAAGGGTTAGGTCTGGCTGTAAGAGGGAAGGGATGTGGCCTGGTTAAACCCAGAGGGAAGGGTTAGGTCTGGCTTTAAGAGGAAAAAGAGGTGGCCTGGTTAAACCCAGAGGGAAGGGATGTGGCCTGGTTAAACCCAGAGGGAAGGGTTAGGTCTGGCTGTAAGAGGGAAGGGATGTGGCCTGGTTAAACCCAGAGGGAAGGGTTAGGTCTGGCTGTAAGAGGGAAGGGAAGTGGCCTGGTTAAACCCAGAGGGAAGGGTTAGGTCTGGCTGTAAGAGGGAAGAGGGGTGGCCTGGTTAAACCCAGAGGGAAGGGTTAGGTCTGGCTGTAAGAGGGAAGAGGGGTGGCCTGGTTAAACCCAGAGGGAAGGGTTAGGTCTGGCTGTAAGAGGGAAGGGAAGTGGCCTGGTTAAACCCAGAGGGAAGGGTTAGGTCTGGCTGTAAGAGGGAAGAGATGTGGCCTGGTTAAACCCAGAGGGAAGGGTTAGGTCTGGCTGTAAGAGGGAAGAGGGGTGGCCTGGTTAAACCCAGAGAGAAGGGTTAGGTCTGGCTGTAAGAGGAAAGAGAAGTGGCCTGGTTAAACCCAGAGGGAAGGGTTAGGTCTGGCTGTAAGAGGGAAGAGGGGTGGCCTGGTTAAACCCAGAGAGAAGGGTTAGGTCTGGCTGTAAGAGGGAAGAGATGTGGCCTGGTTAAACCCAGAGGGAAGGGAAGTGGCCTGGTTAAACCCAGAGGGAAGGGTTAGGTCTGGCTGTAAGAGGGAAGAGATGTGGCCTGGTTAAACCCAGAGAGAAGGGTTAGGTCTGGCTGTAAGAGGGAAGAGATGTGGCCTGGTTAAACCCAGAGGGAAGGGAAGTGGCCTGGTTAAACCCAGATGGAAGGGTTAGGTCTGGCTGTAAGAGGGAAGAGAAGTGGCCTGGTTAAACCCAGAGGGAAGGGATGTGGCCTGGTTAAACCCAGAGAGAAGGGTTAGGTCTGGCTGTAAGAGGGAAGAGAAGTGGCCTGGTTAAACCCAGAGGGAAGGGTTAGGTCTGGCTGTAAGAGGGAAGAGAAGTGGCCTGGTTAAACCCAGAGGGAAGGGTTAGGTCTGGCTGTAAGAGGGAAGAGAAGTGGCCTGGTTAAACCCAGAGGGAAGGGATGTGGCCTGGTTAAACCCAGAGAGAAGGGTTAGGTCTGGCTGTAAGAGGGAAGGGAAGTGGCCTGGTTAAACCCAGAGGGAAGGGTTAGGTCTGGCTGTAAGAGGGAAGAGAAGTGGCCTGGTTAAACCCAGAGGGAAGGGTTAGGTCTGGCTGTAAGAGGGAAGAGAAGTGGCCTGGTTAAACCCAGAGGGAAGGGTTAGGTCTGGCTGTAAGAGGGAAGAGAAGTGGCCTGGTTAAACCCAGAGGGAAGGGTTAGGTCTGGCAGTAAGAGGGAAGAGAGGTGGCCTGGTTAAACCCAGAGGGAAGGGATGTGGCCTGGTTAAACCCAGAGGGAAGGGATGTGGCCTGGTTAAAATGTTCTATTAGAATTCAGTGTCTTAATTTAAATATTAGAAGAATGGCCCCCTGATTGATTTGGCTTAGAGGGGAGAGGGGGAGGTGAGGGGAGAGAGGGGGAAGGAGAGGGGGAGAGAGGGGGGGGTGAGAAGGAGAGGGGGAGAGAGGGGGAGGTGAGAGGAGGGGAGAGAGGAGAGGGGGAGGGGAGGGGGAAGGAGCGGGAGAGAGAGGGCATGAGAGGGGGAGGTGAGGGGGATGTAGCGGGGGGGAGAGGAGGAGAGAGGAGAGGGGAAGACTCTCCAAGAGCAGGAAGTGGATTTGTTTATTTTCCCTTTTGTCATTTTTATTTTTCTGTTTTTCACGCTTGACAGAGCATCCATCCATCATCGTTATTTGTGTGCGTGTGTGTGTGTTTGTGTGCCCAGTAATAAGGACATTAACCACCGCAGACTGGGGTAAGACTGAATAGAGGGTGAGCGGGTGACCGTCAGGGCAGAAGTGGATGTGTTTTGTAAGATACAGTATTTAAGACCGTCAGGGCAGAAGGGGATGTGGGACGCTTGGCATTCAGGCCAAAGAGTTTAATCTTGGTTTCATCAGACCAGGGAATCTTGTTTCTCATGGTCAGAGACTCTTTAGGTGCCTTTTACTGGGAAGTGGCTTCTGTCTGGCCACTCTACCCTAGAGGCCTGATTGGGGGGGTGCTGCAGACATGGTTGTCCTTCTGGAAGGTTCTCCCATCTCCACAGAGGAACTCTGGAGTGACCATCGGGTTCTTGTTCAACTACCTGACAAAGGCCCTTCTCCCCCGAATGCTCAGTTTGGTCGGGTGGCCAGCTCTAGGAAGAGGCTTGGTGGTTCCAAACTTCTTCCATTTAAGAATGATGGAGGCCACTGTGTTCTTGGGGACCTTCAATGATGCAGAATTCTTTTTGGTACCCTTCCCCAGATCTGTGCCTCGACACAATCCTGTGTCGGAGCTCTACGGACAATTCCTTCGACCTCAAGGCTTGGTTTTTGCTCTGATATGCACTGTCAACTCTGGGACCTTATATAGACAGGTTGTGCCTTTCCAAATCATGTCCAATGAATAGAATTTACCACAAGTGGACTCCAATCCAGTTCTAGAAACATCTCAAGAATGATCAATGAAAACAGGATGCACCTGAGCTCAATTTCGAGTCTCATAGCAAAGGGTCTGAATACTTATGTAAATAAGTTATTTCTGTTTTTATTCGTAACAAATGTGCAAAAAACTAAAAACCTTTTTTCACTTTGTCATTATGGGGTATTGTGATGTCATTATTGGGTATTGTGATGTCATTATGGGGTATTGTGATGTCATTATGGGGTATTGTGATGTCATTATGGGGTATTGTGATGTCATTATGCGGTATTGTGTGTAGATTGACGAGGAAAAACATTCATTTAATCCATGTTAGAATAAGGCTGTAACATAACAAAATGTGGAAAAAGTCAAAGGGTCTGGAATACCTTCCAAATGCCCTTTATGCCTCTTTAAATCAAATGGACATTCAAACAGAGGCCATACGCTTCACGTTCATGTGCACAATTCCCGATTGTCGATCCTTACAAGCTTGCTAGGCACCGTGATCAACTTCGAATGATGGTGTAACCCTTGTTATTTTGGAGCCTTGAGGAGCCTTGAGGGGTACAGTCTGTGTTCTTTAACCTTTGTTATTTTGGAGCCTTGAGGGGTACAGTCTGTGTTCTTTAACCCTTGTTATTTTGGAGCCTTGAGGGGTACAGTCTGTGTTCTTTAACCCTTGTTATTTTGGAGCCTTGAGGGGTACAGTCTGTGTTCTTTAACCCTTGTTATTTTGGAGCCTTGAGGGGTACAGTCTGTGTTCTTTAACCCTTGTTATTTTGGAGCCTTGAGGGGTACAGTCTGTGTTCTTTAACCCTTGTTATTTTGGGGCCTTGAGGGGTACAGTCTGTGTTCTTTAACCTTTGTTATTTTGGAGCCTTGAGGGGTACAGTCTGTGTTCTTTAACCCTTGTTATTTTGAAGCCTTGAGGGGTACAGTCTGTGTTCTTTAACCTTTGTTATTTTGGAGCCTTGAGGGGTACAGTCTGTGTTCTTTCAAATGACTGCATGCTAACCAAAGCCATCCTCTCATCTGGTCCAATAAAAAGGGATGACTGTTGTCCTTGACTGGAGCAAAACTCGTGACAAGGGTGTGAATAGTTCCTGATGGGATTGGACAGTCCTAGATCCATATCTGCTGTATGGAGGGAGGATGGGATTGGACAGTCCTAGATCCGTAGCTGCTGTATGGAGGGAGGATGGGATTGGACAGTCCTAGATCCATATCTGCTGTATGGAGGGAGGATGGGATTGGACAGTCCTAGATCCGTAGCTGCTGTATGGAGGGAGGATGGGATTGGACAGTCCTAGATCCATATCTGCTGTATGGAGGGATGTTGTGATTGGACAGTCCTAGATCCATATCTGCTGTATGGAGGGATGATGGGATTGGACAGTCCTAGATCCATATCTGCTGTATGGAGGGAGGATGGGATTGGACAGTCCTAGATCCATATCTGCTGTATGGAGGGAGGATGGGATTGGACAGTCCTAGATCCGTAGCTGCTGTATGGAGGGAGGATGGGATTGGACAGTCCTAGATCCGTAGCTGCTGTATGGAGGGAGGATGGGATTGGACAGTCCTAGATCCATATCTGCTGTATGGAGGGAGGATGGGATTGGACAGTCCTAGATCCATATCTGCTGTATGGAGGGAGGATGGGATTGGACAGTCCTAGATCCATATCTGCTGTATGGAGGGAGGATGGGATTGGACAGTCCTAGATCCATATCTGCTGTATGGAGGGAGGATGGGATTGGACAGTCCTAGATCCATATCTGCTGTATGGAGGGAGGATGGGATTGGACAGTCCTAGATCCATATCTGCTGTATGGAGGGAGGATGGGATTGGACAGTCCTAGATCCATATCTGCTGTATGGAGGGAGGATGGGATTGGACAGTCCTAGATCCATATCTGCTGTATGGAGGGAGGATGGGATTGGACAGTCCTAGATCCATATCTGCTGTATGGAGGGAGGATGGGATTGGACAGTCCTAGATCCATATCTGCTGTATGGAGGGATGAGGGGATTGGACAGTCCTAGATCCATATCTGCTGTATGGAGGGAGGATGGGATTGGACAGTCCTAGATCCATATCTGCTGTATGGAGGGAGGATGGGATTGGACAGTCCTAGATCCATATCTGCTGTATGGAGGGATGATGGGATTGGACAGTCCTAGATCCATATCTGCTGTATGGAGGGAGGATGGGATTGGACAGTCCTAGATCCATATCTGCTGTATGGAGGGATGATGGGATTGGACAGTCCTAGATCCATATCTGCTGTATGGAGGGAGGATGGGATTGGACAGTCCTAGATCCATATCTGCTGTATGGAGGGATGATGGGATTGGACAGTCCTAGATCCATATCTGCTGTATGGAAGGATGATGGGATTGGACAGTCCTAGATCCATATCTGCTGTATGGAGGGATGATGGGATTGGACAGTCATAGATCCATATCTGCTGTATGGAGGGATGAGGGGATTGGACAGTCCTAGATCCATATCTGCTGTATGGAGGGAGGATGGGATTGGACAGTCCTAGATCCATATCTGCTGTATGGAGGGGTGTTGGGATTGGACAGTCCTAGATCCATATCTGCTGTATGGAGGGATGATGGGATTGGACAGTCCTAGATCCATATCTGCTGTATGGAGGGATGATGGGATTGGACAGTCCTAGATCCATATCTGCTGTATGGAGGGATGTTGTGATTGGACAGTCCTAGATCCATATCTGCTGTATGGAGGGATGTTGTGATTGGACAGTCATAGATCCATATCTGCTGTATGGAGGGAGGAGGGGATTGGACAGTCCTAGATCCATATCTGCTGTATGGAGGGATGTTGTGATTGGACAGTCCTAGATCCATATCTGCTGTATGGAGGGATGATGGGATTGGACAGTCCTAGATCCATATCTGTTGTATGGAGGGATGATGGGATTGGACAGTCCTAGATCCATATCTGCTGTATGGAGGGATGTTGTATTGGACAGTCATAGATCCATATCTGCTGTATGAAGGGATGATGGGATTGGACAGTCCTAGATCCATATCTGCTGTATGGAGGGATGTTGTGATTGGACAGTCATAGATCCATATCTGCTGTATGGAGGGATGATGGGATTGAACAGTCCTAGATCCATATCTGCTGTATGGAGGGATGTTGTATTGGACAGTCCTAGATCCATATCTGCTGTATGGAGGGATGATGGGATTGGACAGTCCTAGATCCATATATGTTGTATGGAGGGATGATGGGATTGGACAGTCCTAGATCCATATCTGCTGTATGGAGGGATGATGGGATTGGACAGTCCTAGATCCATATCTGTTGTATGGAGGGATGATGGGATTGGACAGTCCTAGATCCATATCTGCTGTATGGAGGGATGTTGTATTGGACAGTCCTAGATCCATATCTGCTGTATGGAGGGATGATGGGATTGGACAGTCCTAGATCCATATCTGTTGTATGGAGGGATGATGGGATTGGACAGTCCTAGATCCATATCTGCTGTATGGAGGGATGTTGTATTGGACAGTCATAGATCCATATCTGCTGTATGGAGGGATGATGGGATTGGACAGTCCTAGATCCATATCTGCTGTATGGAGGGATGATGGGATTGGACAGTCCTAGATCCATATCTGCTGTATGGAGGGATGATGGGATTGGACAGTCTTAGATCCATATCTGCTGTATGGAGGGATGATGGGATTGGACAGTCCTAGATCCATATCTGCTGTATGGAGGGATGATGGGATTGGACAGTCCTAGATCCATATCTGCTGTATGGAGGGATGATGGGATTGGACAGTCCTAGATCCATATCTGCTGTATGGAGGGATGATGGGATTGGACAGTCCTAGATCCATATCTGCTGTATGGAGGGATGATGGGATTGGACAGTCCTAGATCCATATCTGCTGTATGGAGGGATGATGGGATTGGACAGTCCTAGATCCATATCTGCTGTATGGAGGGATGAGGGGATTGGACAGTCCTAGATCCATATCTGCTGTATGGAGGGATGTTGTGATGCTCTGGAACCAGGAAGTGTGGAGGATGTTGTGATGCTCTGGAACCAGGAAGTGTGGAGGATGTTGTGATGCTCTGGAACCAGGAAGTGTGGAGGATGTTGTGATGCTCTGGAACCAGGAAGTGTGGAGGATGTGGACGCACACCATTAATGGAAAGTGATTTATGGGAATTTAAACCCAGCGGTGGAACAGAGATGGAGACTGGCCTTCAAAATGCTTCTAACTGTAGAACCGAAAACATATATATATTTTTTTAATCTGTATCTGTCGACTGTGTTTGGTGCGTTTTATGCAGTACTGGGATGGGATTACGTAATGCTTCTGTCTTACTGAGGGGGGAGGGGAGATGGGGAGGAAGACAGGAGAGAAAGAGAGGGAGAAGAGAGAGGGGAAGAAAGTGGACGGAGATGTGAGCAGCAGCCCTCCATACATTTTTATATAGTTTACCTTTATTTAACCAGGCAAGTCAGTTAAGAACAAATTCTTATTTTACAATGACGCCCTAGGAACAGTGGGTTAACTGCCTTGTTCAGGGGCAGAACGACAGATTATTACCTTGTCAGCTCAGGGATTCGATCTTGCAACCTTTCAGTTACTAGTCTAACGCTCTAACTACTAGGCTACCTGCCACTCCAACATGACCCAAACTATCATGCCTCCTCCCTCCAATGACAGTGTGTGTCAGGTGACAGGACGTCTCTCAACCTCAAAGCTTTCTCCTTCTGTCTTTTCCTACACATACAGACATATCGGCTAGGAACAGGGGATGTCTGTGTAGAGAGTACAGAAACTAAACATACAGACAAATCTGCTAGGAACAGGAGATGTCTGTGTAGACAGTACAGAAACTACACATACAGACATAACCGCTGGAAACAGGAGATGTCTGTGTAGACAGTACAGAAACTACACATACTGACATAACCGCTGGAAACAGGAGATGTCTGTGTAGAGAGTACAGAAACTACACATACAGACATAACCACTGGACAGGGGGGAAGTCTGTGTAGAGAGTACAGAAACCCTGTTGAAGAAAATAAAGAATGGGAGAGACTTACGCAAAGAGTGCCACTCATCCTGTCGTATGGTCTTTGTGATGTCATACGAGAGGTTCTTGGGTATCGTTGCTGAAGAGTAGTGGTATTTGATATAGGAACATCTGGTAATGGAACCTGGAGAGAGAGAGAGGGGGGGGGGGAGGAGAGAGGAGAGAAGGGAGGAGAGAGGAAAGGGGAAAGGGGGAGAGGGATAAGAGAAGAGAGGGATGAGAGAAGGGAAGAGAGAGAGAGAGAGAGAGGAGGGGGAGAGAGAAGGGATGAGACAGAGAGAGAGAGAAGAGGGGGGAAGAGAAGGGATGAGAGAGAGAGAAAGGGATGAGAGAAGGGAGGAGAGAGAGAGAGAGAGAGGGGGAGAGAGAGAGAGGGGGGAGGAGAGAAGGGAGGAGAGAGAGAGAGAGAGAGAAGGAGAGGAGGGATGAGAGAACCAGTTTAGATTTGTTACAGTGACAACATCACCTTAAAGACCGTTACCTTATGAATAGGAGTCATTTCAGATCACAATGACTTGATGAGCACATAAAGGTTCTGTATGGTTTAGTTCTGTTAAAAGGGTTGAGAGAATGAAAGGTTATTTCTGTTAGACAGTAATTCAATAACCAGTCATGGACATCACATTGTTATGTTGAGACAATGGGCTGACGGGCTCTATTATGTGGAACACGTTGGGTCTGTTCAATTGATGGAAAAAGTCCAGCTCATTTCCTTTTAGATTTTAGTAGCGTGACAATCCCAGCAGTCAGAGGAATGATTTTATTCAGTTCATTAAAATGTTTATAAAACCTTCAGTGATAGGAGCTACGCAGTATTAAACATGAGTTTGAACAATGTGACATTCCTATAAATCTATAAACGTGTTTGACTCTGTATCAGGTCGGTGGTTCACCTCAACAATTCCGTGACAATGTCAGACACTTTAAGGTCACCTCGTCTGACCCCGACTAGACTCCCTGCCATAGAAATATAATACTAGAATGGACATGAACCTTCTTATGATGGTCCAAGGGGTCATGTTAGTCAGGGAGTTGGTCGACTGTGGTTTACCAGTGCTGTGATTTAAGATATTGTGTAAAACAATGAATGTGAAGACTTTATCTGCACTGTATGTGTTAGTTAGCTAGCTAGCCAGACAGTTTTAGAAGGAATGATTCCATACAGTTTATTTTTTATTAACTGCTAATATGACAAAATTCCATTGAAACAATGCAGTGAATCACAGAGACCACAGAGACCACAGACCACGCTCAAACCAGGTGATGGCAGGACTGGCTCAAACCAGGTGATGGCAGGACTGGCTCAAACCAGGTGATGACAGGACTGGCTCAAACCAGGTGATGACAGGACTGGCTCAAACCAGGTGATGACAGGACTGGCTCAAACCAGGTGATGACAGGACTGGCTCACACCAGGTGATGACAGGACTGGCTCAAACCAGGTGATGACAGGACTGGCTCAAACCAGGTGATGACAGGACTGGCTCAAACCAGGTGATGACAGGACTGGCTCAAACCAGGTGATGACAGGTCTGGCTCAAACCAGGTGATGACAGGACTGGCTCAAACCAGGTGATGGCAGGACTGGCTCAAACCAGGTGATGACAGGACTGGCTCAAACCAGGTGATGGCAGGACTGGCTCAAACCAGGTGATGGCAGGACTGGCTCAAACCAGTAGACAGGACTGGCTCAAACCAGGTGATGGCAGGACTGGCTCAAACCAGGTGATGACAGGACTGGCTCAAACCAGGTGATGACAGGACTGGCTCAAACCAGGTGATGGCAGGACTGGCTCAAACCAGGTGATGACAGGACGGGCTCAAACCAGTAGACAGGACTGGCTCAAACCAGGTGATGACAGGACGGGCTCAAACCAGTAGACAGGACTGGCTCAAACCAGGTGATGACAGGACTGGCTCAAACCAGTAGACAGGACTGGCTCAAACCAGGTGATGACAGGACTGGCTCAAACCAGTAGACAGGACTGGCTCAAACCAGGTGATGACAGGACTGGCTCAAACCAGGTGATGACAGGACTGGCTCAAACCAGGTGATGACAGGACTGGCTCAAACCAGGTGATGGCAGGACTGGCTCAAACCAGGTGATGACAGGACTGGCTCAAACCAGGTGATGGCAGGACTGGCTCAAACCAGGTGATGACAGGACTGGCTCAAACCAGGTGATGACAGGACTGGCTCAAACCAGGTGATGACAGGACTGGCTCAAACCAGGTGATGGCAGGACTGGCTCAAACCAGTCACTGGTTTTTACTCACAACTTTTACTCACAAACTCAAACTGAGACGTTTATGGTCTGTTTACAAATATTTTAGAGGATACTTATACGTATTTAAAAAAATATATAAAACCTGTATAAAATGTATTTATAATTATATGATTATTAGGCCAGAGTGAGACAGAGACGTCAGGGAGAGACGGAGAGGCCAGAGTGAGACGGAGAGGCCAGAGTGAGACGGAGAGGCCAGAGTAAGACGGAGAGGCCAGAGTGAGACGGAGAGGCCAGAGTGAGACGGAGAGGCCAAAGTGAGACAGAGAGGCCAGAGTGAGACAGAGACGTCAGGGAGAGACGGAGAGGCCAGAGTGAGACAGAGAGGCCAGAGTGAGACAGAGACGTCAGGGAGAGACGGAGAGGCCAGAGTGAGACAGAGAGGCCAGAGTGAGACAGAGACGTCAGGGAGAGACGGAGAGGCCAAAGTGAGACAGAGAGGCCAGAGTGAGACAGAGAGGCCAGAGTGAGACAGAGACGTCAAAGTGAGACAGAGAGGCCAGGGAGAGACTGAGAGGCCAGGAAGAGTCAGAGAGGCCAAAGTGAGACAGAGAGGCCAGGGAGAGACAGAGAGGCCAGCTGCCTTTTCGATATACTACGGGAGGACGTTACGGAGCCAGACACCATTTAAACCCATTGACATTCTGGACTCATAGGGCTCATTCTGGCTCTTTTAAAGGGCAGCTTCTCCACTTTAATGGTTGAAAAAATACAATGTGTGAAATAAAGGGGTTAAAAAAGTGGCTTGTGGGTAATAGGGGTCTGACGGAAGTTTAGACCAATCAGTATACATCAAACCTATGATGTAAACCTAAGCTATGACTATCTTATCGCAATTTACCTACCTAAATTCACACTACATGGCCAAAAGTAGGTTGCCACCCCTGTCAAATGAGTGGATTCGGCTATTTCAGCCACAGCCGTTGTTGACGGGTATATAAAAACAAGCACACCGCCATGCAATCTCCATAGACAAACATTGGCAGTAGAATGGCCTGACTGAAGTTGCTCAGTGACTTTCAAAGTGGCACCCTCATAGGATGCCACCTTTCTACTAAGTCAGTTTGTCAAATTTCTGCCCTGCTAGAGCTGCCCAGGTCAACTGTAAGTGCTGTTATTGTGAAGTGGACACATCTAGGAGCAACAACGGCTCAGCCACAAAGTGGTAGGCCACACAAGCTCACAGAACGGGACCACAGAGTGCTGAAGTGCGTAGCACGTAAAAATAATCTTTCCTTGGTTACAACACTCACTACCGAGTTCCAAACTGCCTCTGGAAGCAACGTCAGCACAATAACTGTTCGTCGGGAGCTTCATGAAATTGGTTTCCATGGCCTAGCAGCCGCACACAAGCCTAAGATCACCATGTGCAATGCCAGGGTCGGCTGGAGGGTTTAAAACTTCCTTTAAAGAGGGGGGTTGGTCTCTTGCCTTGCACCCCCCTTTTTTATCACCAGGGCATTTTGCAGTTCAATTTTCCTGGTTATTTTGCTAAGGATTAATAGCAGCGATTGATCAATACACCTTCCATTCGACATTCTTCCCTCCAAGTATTCAGGTCCATGAAACAGCGTTTCCTTCCTGAAAAACGATGATTACATGATTACATGTAAATCAGTTACTCCCCAACCCTGCTTTTGACCAAAACCCTATGGGCCCTGGCACCCTATTCCCTGTGGGCCCTGGCACCCTATTCCCTGTGGGCCCTGGCACCCTATTCCCTGTGGGCCCTGGCACCCTATTCCCTATGGGCCCTGGCACCCTATTCCCTATGGGCCCTGGCACCCTATTCCCTGTGGGCCCTGACACCCTATTCCCTATGGGCCCTGGCACCCTATTCCCTGTGGGCCCTGGCACCCTATTCCCTGTGGGCCCTGGCACCCTATTCCCTGTGGGCCCTGACACCCTATTCCCTATGGGCCCTGGCACCCTATTCCCTGTGGGCCCTGGCACCCTATTCCCTGTGGGCCCTGGCACCCTATTCCCTATGGGCCCTGGCACCCTATTCCCTATGGGCCCTGGTCAAAAGTAGAGCACTAGAAAGGGAATATGGTGCCGTTTGGGGTGCACATTGAGGCAGCCACTGCAGCAAAACAAACAACACTCTTATCAGAGGACAAACAGAGAGCTACAACTAAGACCAGCAGAGCTCCTCTCTCTGTCTCTCTGTCTCTGTCTCTGTCTCTGTCTCTGTCTCTGTCTCTGTCTCTGTCTCTGTCTCTGTCTCTCTCTCTCTCTCTCTCTCTCTCTCTCTCTCTCTCTCTCTCTTTCTCTCTTTCTCCCTCTGTCTCTCTGTCTCTGTCTCTCTCTCTCTCTTTCTTTCTCCCCCCCCCTCTCTCTCTTACTTTCCCACCCCACTCCCCTCTCCTTTCTTTCTCTCTCTTGTGCCCTCTCAATTTCTATTTCATTTGTATTTTTTTAAGGTGCTTTATTGGCAAGTAAAATAGATAATAAACAAAAGTGAAACAAAAAATAAAATATGAACAGTAACATTACACTGACAAAAGGGAAAATAAATAAACATAAAAAAATAGGTTGTATTTACAATGGTGTTTGTTCTTCACTGGTTGACCTTTACATGCGGCAACAGTATCTCCTCAACACCATACTGGTTCAGTCCTCTAGAGAATGTAGAGGGTATCTCCTCAACACCATACTGGTTCAGTCCTCTAGAGAATGTAGAGGGTATCTCCTCAACACCATACTGGTTCAGTCCTCTAGAGAATGTAGAGGGTCTCTCCTCAACACCATACTGGTTCAGTCCTCTAGAGAATGTAGAGGGTCTCTCCTCAACACCATACTGGTTCAGTCCTCTAGAGAATGTAGAGGGTATCTCCTCAACACCATACTGGTTCAGTCCTCTAGAGAATGTAGAGGGTCTCTCCTCAACACCGTACTGGTTCAGTCCTCTAGAGAATGTAGAGGGTATCTCCTCAACACCATACTGGTTCAGTCCTCTAGAGAATGTAGAGGGTCTCTCCTCAACACCAGACTGGTTCAGTCCTCTAGAGAATGTAGAGGGTCTCTCCTCAACACCATACTGGTTCAGTCCTCTAGAGAATGTAGAGGGTCTCTCCTCAACACCGTACTGGTTCAGTCCTCTAGAGAATGTAGAGGGTCTCTCCTCAACACCATACTGGTTCAGTCCTCTAGAGAATGTAGAGGGTCTCTCCTCAACACCATACTGGTTCAGTCCTCTAGAGAATGTAGAGGGTATCTCCTCAACACCATACTGGTTCAGTCCTCTAGAGAATGTAGAGGGTCTCTCCTCAACACCATACTGGTTCAGTCCTCTAGAGAATGTAGAGGGTATCTCCTCAACACCATACTGGTTCAGTCCTCTAGAGAATGTAGAGGGTCTCTCCTCAACACCGTACTGGTTCAGTCCTCTAGAGAATGTAGAGGGTCTCTCCTCAACACCATACTGGTTCAGTCCTCTAGAGAATGTAGAGGGTATCTCCTCAACACCATACTGGTTCAGTCCTCTAGAGAATGTAGAGGGTATCTCCTCAACACCATACAGGTTCAGTTCTCTAGAGAATGTAGAGGGTATCTCCTCAACACCATACTGGTTCAGTCCTCTAGAGAATGTAGAGGGTCTCTCCTCAACACCGTACTGGTTCAGTCATCTAGAGAATGTAGAGGGTCTCTCCTCAACACCATACTGGTTCAGTCCTCTAGAGAATGTAGAGGGTCTCTCCTCAACACCGTACTGGTTCAGTCCTCTAGAGAATGTAGAGGGAATCTCCTCAACACCAGACTGGTTCAGTCCTCTA
>NW_024058580.1:27500-51780 GCF_016432855.1 Salvelinus namaycush
GCCAATTGCCTTTCCACATTGACACATGTGAAAACACTTTCATATAGTGAGTTCACTTACAAATCAGAGCTTGAGCACTATAAATAGGACACAGGTAAACATTTGGTTTGGACAACAACGGAGGACAATATTGGACAGAGAGTAAGAGGGGTGAGAACTAGAGGAGGACGAGGAGGAGGTAGAGGAGGATGAGGAGGACGAGATGAAGAAGTAAGAGGAGGATGAGGAGGAGGAGGAGGAGGAAGGGGAGGAGGAGGAGGACGAGGAGGATGAGGATGAGGAGGAGGAGGAGGAGGAGGACAAAGAGATGAATAAGTAAGAGGAGGAGGAGGTAGAGGAGGACGAGGAGATGAATAAGTAAGAGGAGGATGAGGAAGAGGAGGATGAGGAGGAGGTGGTAGAGGAGGACGAGGAGATGAATAAGTAAGATGAGGAGGAGGAAGAAGAGGATGAGGAGATGAAGCAGTAAGAGATGGAGGAAGAGGAAGACGAGGAGGACGAGGATGAGGAGGTGAAGAAGTAAGAGGAGGAGGAGGAAGAGATGAAGTAGGATGGGGGAGAAGGAGAGGACGGGGAAGAGGAAGAGGAGTCAGGAACACAATAACTGATGAAATCAGAGCGACTGTGGTTGACCGTGCAGTCAACCATGGGATCAGCATGAGGGAGGCTGGACAACGGGTTCAACCAAATATGAGACGCTAAAACTGTTGAAGGTTATCATCCGCATATTTAGAAATGAGAACCGGTAAGTAACTGTAAGTGCTGTCTGTCACGGCCGTCGTAAGAAGGAGACCAAAGCACAGCGTGGTCAGCGTACATATTCCTTTATTTATATGACGCCGACAAAAACAATACAAAACAACCGTGAAGCTAAAGGGCTAATGTGCCACAAATAAAGTTAACCTCCCACAAAGACAGGTGGGAAAAAGGGCTACCTAAGTATGGTTCTCAATCAGAGACAACGATAGACAGCTGTCCCTGATTGAGAACCCTACCCGGCCAAAATATAGAAATACAAATAATAGAACTAAAGAACATAGAATACCCACCCCAAATCACACCCTGACCAAACCAAATAGAGACATAAAAAAGGAAGGGAATGGGACAGGGTGGGGGAGAAAGGAGCAGAGAAGGCAGCAGGCCGTGCCAGATGGAGGAAGGGAATGGGATAGGGTGGGGGAGAAGGCAGCAGGCTGGGCCAGGCCGTGCCAGATGGAGGAAGGGAATGGGATAGGGTGGGGGAGAAGGCAGCAGGCTGGGCCAGGCCGTGCCAGATGGAGGAAGGGAACGGGACAGGGTGGGGGAGAAAAGAGCAGGCTGGGCCAGGCCGTGCCAGATGGAGGAAGGGAACGGGATAGGGTGGGGGAGAAAGGAGCAGGCCATGCCAGATGGAGGAAGGGAACGGGATAGGGTGGGGGAGAAAGGAGCAGAGAAGGCAGCAGGCTGGGCCAGATGGAAGAAGGGAACGGGATAGGGTGGGGGAGAAGGCAGCAGGCTGGGCCAGGCCGTGCCAGATGGAGGAAGGGAACGGGATAGGGTGGGGGAGAAAGGAGCAGAGAAGGCAGCAGGCTGGGCCAGATGGAAGAAGGGAACGGGATAGGGTGGGGGAGAAGGCAGCAGGCTGGGCCAGGCCGTGCCAGATGGAGGAAGGGAACGGGATAGGGTGGGGGAGAAAGGAGCAGAGAAGGCAGCAGGCTGGGCCAGATGGAAGAAGGGAACGGGATAGGGTGGGGGAGAAGGCAGCAGGCTGGGCCAGGCCGTGCCAGATGGAGGAAGGGAACGGGATAGGGTGGGGGAGAAAGGAGCAGAGAAGGCAGCAGGCTGGGCCAGGCCGTGCCAGATGGAGGAAGGGAACGGGACAGGGTGGGGGAGAAAGGAGCAGAGAAGGCAGCAGGCTGGGCCAGGCCGTGCCAGATGGAGGAAGGGAATGGGATAGGGTGGGGGAGAAGGCAGCAGGCTGGGCCAGGCCGTGCCAGATGGAGGAAGGGAACGGGACAGGGTGGGGGAGAAAAGAGCAGGCTGGGCCAGGCCGTGCCAGATGGAGGAAGGGAACGGGATAGGGTGGGGGAGAAAGGAGCAGGCCATGCCAGATGGAGGAAGGGAACGGGATAGGGTGGGGGAGAAAGGAGCAGAGAAGGCAGCAGGCTGGGCCAGGCCGTGCCAGATGGAGGAAGGGAACGGGATAGGGTGGGGGAGAAAGGAGCAGAGAAGGCAGCAGGCTGGGCCAGATGGAAGAAGGGAACGGGATAGGGTGGGGGAGAAGGCAGCAGGCTGGGCCAGGCCGTGCCAGATGGAGGAAGGGAACGGGATAGGGTGGGGGAGAAAGGAGCAGAGAAGGCAGCAGGCTGGGCCAGATGGAAGAAGGGAACGGGATAGGGTGGCGGAGAAGGCAGCAGGCTGGGCCAGGCCGTGCCAGATGGAGGAAGGGAACGGGATAGGGTGGGGGAGAAAGGAGCAGAGAAGGCAGCAGGCTGGGCCAGATGGAAGAAGGGAACGGGATAGGGTGGGGGAGAAGGCAGCAGGCTGGGCCAGGCCGTGCCAGATGGAGGAAGGGAACGGGATAGGGTGGGGGAGAAAGGAGCAGAGAAGGCAGCAGGCTGGGCCAGGCCGTGCCAGATGGAGGAAGGGAACGGGACAGGGTGGGGGAGAAAGGAGCAGAGAAGGCAGCAGGCTGGGCCAGGCCGTGCCAGATGGAGGAAGGGAACGGGACAGGGTGGGGGAGAAAGGAGCAGAGAAGGCGGCAGGCTGGGCAACAGATCATTTACAAACAGCAGCTGGAGTGTGACTTTGTTTCTTCCGTTGTCCCTCGTCGTACTGTAGGGGAGAGTGGGGTATGTTGTCCCTGGTCGTACTGTAGGGGAGAGTGGGGTATGTTGTCCCTGGTCGTACTGTAGGGGAGAGTGGGGTATGTTGTCCCTGGTCGTACTGTAGGGGAGAGTGGGGTATGTTGTCCCTGGTCGTACTGTAGGAGAGAGTGGGGCCTGTTCAGACAAAAAGGGGTGAAGTTGAGCCCCTCTCGTTTCTAGGAAACCATATATGACCAAATATTTTAGGAAGAGGTCATTATTTCATGGAGTGTGAAGATAGAATTAACCACACATGGAAAAAGTGGTAAGGAAGTTACATCCCCCCCCCAAAAAAATAATATTTTCACCAAATCAAAGGAATTTATTGTGTTAGACGTTTCATGATGCTTGTATCTCAACCAAAAGTAGATTAGTTTATGATTGTTCTATACATCAGTTGGGGGCTCTTCAATATGAGGCCCTAAACCTAACATGAAAGTGCATCCTCATAGCTGTGTGGGCTAATATAGTCAAAACCCCACGCATTATTATTGTACAAAGAGACATTTTAGGAATTTTAATGAGCTCATTTTGTTGTTGTCTGATCTGAGGTTGAGTGACTGGGGAGTCAACTATCACTGCCTCAGATCAGTCCCCTTTCATTGTTTTATTCCCCTGTTTAACTCTGCTGCAGATAAACATGTCGCTGTACAGAAAAATAAGGGGAAATGTCAGATGTAAATCCTTGGTTTTACGCATGAATTGTCTGAGAAATGACAGCTTGGGGTAAGGCTAGACGGACTGATTCTACATCTGATTGGCTGTCCTTCAGACAGTTGAGAAATAGATGTCTATCCCTGGTTGTGTATCAGAGAGAGGAAGCCAAAGTGGGTCAAATCTCTGAAACAAAACCTCCTCCCCCTCGTTACCCCAGCAGGTGTTGACAGCCTCTGGTCCCATTCTAGACTAAATGACTCCTCCCACTCCAGGTTCCGACAGCCTCTGGCCCCATTCTAGACTAAATGACTCCTCCCCCTCCAGGTTCTGACAGCCTCTGGCCCCATTCTAGACTCAATGACTCCTCCCCCTCCAGGTTCCGACAGCCTCTGGCCCCATTCTAGACTAAATGACTCCTCCCCCTCCAGGTTCCGACAGCCTCTGGTCCCATTCTAGACTAAATGACTCCTCCCACTCCAGGTTCCGACAGCCTCTGGCCCCATTCTAGACTAAATGACTCCTCCCCCTCCAGGTTCTGACAGCCTCTGGCCCCATTCTAGACTCAATGACTCCTCCCCCTCCAGGTTCCGACAGCCTCTGGCCCCATTCTAGACTAAATGACTCCTCCCCCTCCAGGTTCCGACAGCCTCTGGCCCCATTCTAGACTAAATGACTCCTCCCCCAGCAGGTTCCGACAGCCTCTGGTCCCATTCTAGACTAAATGACTCCTCCCCCTCCAGGTTCTAACAGCCTCTGGCCCCATTCTAGACTAAATGACTCCACCCCTTCCAAGTGTTGACAGCCTCTGGTCCCATTCTAGACTAAATGACTCCACCGCCTCCAGGTTCCGACAGCCTCTGGCCCCATTCTAGACTAAATGACTCCTCCCCCAGCAGGTTCCGACAGCCTCTGGTCCCATTCTAGACTAAATGACTCCACCGCCTCCAGGTTCCGACAGCCTCTGGTCCCATTCTAGACTAAATGACTCCTCCCCCTCCAGGTGTTGACAGCCTCTGGCCCCATTCTAGACTAAATGACTCCTCCCCCAGCAGGTTCCGACAGCCTCTGGTCCCATTCTAGACTAAATGACTCCTCCCCCTCCAGGTTCTAACAGCCTCTGGCCCCATTCTAGACTAAATGACTCCACCCCTTCCAAGTGTTGACAGCCTCTGGTCCCATTCTAGACTAAATGACTCCACCGCCTCCAGGTTCCGACAGCCTCTGGCCCCATTCTAGACTAAATGACTCCTCCCCCAGCAGGTTCCGACAGCCTCTGGTCCCATTCTAGACTACATGACTCCACCCCCTCCAGGTGTTGACAGCCTCTGGTCCCATTCTAGACTACATGACTCCACCCCCTCCAGGTGTTGACAGCCTCTGGTCCCATTCTAGACTACATGACTCCTCCCCCTCCAGGTGTTGACAGCCTCTGGTCCCATTCTAGACTAAATGACTCCACCGCCTCCAGGTTCCGACAGCCTCTGGCCCCATTCTAGACTAAATGACTCCACCGCCTCCAGGTTCCGACAGCCTCTGGTCCCATTCTAGACTAAATGACTCCACCCCCTCCAGGTGTTGACAGCCTCTGACCCCATTCTAGACTAAAGGAACATGTGTGATGTTTTTAATTTAATAACCACCACCTGTCCTGTTATCCTGTCTGAAAGGATGATCTCTGAAAACGCATCTCATTCCACTGAAGGTAGTCCTTTAGTCACCTCAGAACAGGATGTTCTGTCACGTCTACTCCTGAAAACGCATCTCATTCCACTGAAGGTCGTCCTTTAGTCACCTCAGAACAGACTGTAGAACAGGATGCTCTGTCACGTCTACTCCTGAAAACGCATCTCATTCCACTGAAGGTAGTCCTTTAGTCACCTCAGAACAGGATGCTCTGTCACGTCTACCCCTGAAAACTCATCTCATTCCACTGAAGGTAGTCCTTTAGTCACCTCAGAACAGGATGCTCTGTCACGTCTACCCCTGAAAACTCATCTCATTCCACTGAAGGTCGTCCTTTAGTCACCTCAGAACAGACTGTAGAACAGGATGCTCTGTCACGTCTACTCCTGAAAACTCATCTCATTCCACTGAAGGTCGTCCTTTAGTCACCTCAGAACAGGATGCTCTGTCACGTCTACCCCTGAAAACTCATCTCATTCCATTGAAGGTAGTCCTTTAGTCACCTCAGAACAGGATGTTCTGTCACGTCTACTCCTGCTCCTCCCCTCCGGCGTGCGACGTCACCCGAATACTAACCACCGGGGATTCATCATTACGCACACCTGTGTTCATGTTACCTCGCTTCTGTTACGCCGGTCTTGTTTCCTGTTTGTCGTTTTCCTTCAACGTCATCGTTACCGGCACTGACACACTTTATCTTCATTTCAACCCTTCGATGTCTATGATGTACTAAGTGCTTTGGTACAGACTGATAAACCATAGGAGCTGATTCACTTGATTCACTTCTAACTGCAGTACAGATTGATGTTAATTAAACCATTAGGGGCTGATTCACTTGATTCACTTGATTCACTTCTAACTGCAGTACAGATTGATGGTAATTAAACCATAGGGGCTGATTCACTTGATTCACTTGATTCACTTCTAACTGCAGTACAGATTGATGTTAATTAAACCATAGGAGCTGATTCACTTGATTCACTTGATTCACTTCTAACTGCAGTACAGATTGATGTTAATTAAACCATAGGAGCTGATTCACTTGATTCACTTCTAACTGCAGTACAGATTGATGTTAATTAAACCATTAGGGGCTGATTCACTTGATTCACTTCTAACTGCAGTACAGACTGATGTTTATTAAACCATTAGGGTCTGATTCACTTGATTCACTTCTAACTGCAGTACAGATTGATGTTAATTAAACCATAGGAGCTGATTCACTTGATTCACTTCTAACTGCAGTACAGATTGATGTTAATTAAACCATAGGAGTTGATTCACTTGATTCACTTCTAACTGCAGTACAGATTGATGTTAATTAAACCATAGGGGTTGATTCACTTGATTCACTTCCAACTACAGTACAGATTGATGTTAATTAACCAAAGGGGCTGATTCACTTGATTCACTTCAAACTGCCTCTCTCTGCTCCACTTACTGCAGAACCACTAACCTATATGTTTAACTTGACAATTGTTTCTGGTGATATCCCTACGATCTGGAAAGCGGCACGTCCTCCCCTTAGATAAAGGAGGAGATTGAGATCCTGCTGACTTAGATAACTACAGTCCAATTTCCAAATTATCTTGCCTTTCCAAAGTTTTAGAATCCCCGACTAATTTTCAGTTAAGAACTTGTTTTTACTTCTCACTCTATTTTTAATGTGCACCAATCTGGTTTCAGACCCGGACATTCAGCTGTTACGCACCAATCTGGTTTCAGACCCGGACATTCAGCTGTTACGCACCAATCTGGTTTCAGACCCGGACATTCAGCTGCTACGTACCAATCTGGTTTTAGACCGGGACATTCAGCTGTTACGCACCAATCTGGTTTTAGACCGGGACATTCATCTGCTACGTACCAATCTGGTTTTAGACCGGGACATTCAGCTGTTACGCACCAATCTGGTTTTAGACCGGGACATTCAGCTGCTACGCACCAATCTGGTTTTAGACCGGGACATTCAGCTGCTACGTACCAATCTGGTTTTAGACCGGGACATTCAGCTGCTACGTACCAATCTGGTTTTAGACCGGGACATTCAGCTGCTACGTACCAATCTGGTTTCAGACCGGGACATTCAGCTGCTACCTATCAATCTGGTTTTAGACCGGGACATTCAGCTGCTACGTACCAATCTGGTTTTAGACCGGGACATTCAGCTGCTACGTACCAATCTGGTTTTAGACCGGGACATTCAGCTGTTACGCACCAATCTGGTTTTAGCCCGGGATATTCAGCTGCTACGTACCAATCTGGTTTTAGACCGGGACATTCAGCTGCTACGTACCAATCTGGTGTTAGACCGGGACATTCAGCTGCTACGTACCAATCTGGTTTTAGACCGGGACATTCAGCTGTTACGGACCAATCTGGTTTTAGACCAGGACATTCAGCTGTTACGCACCAATCTGGTTTTAGACCGGGACATTCAGCTGCTACGTACCAATCTGGTTTTAGACCCGGACATTCAGCTGCTACGTACCAATTAGGTTTTAGACCCAGACATTCAGCTGTTACGTACCAATCTGGTTTTAGACCGGGACATTCAGCTGTTACGCACCAATCTGGTTTAGACCAGGACATTCAGCTGCTACGTACCAATCTGGTTTTAGACCGGGACATTCAGCTGTTACGTACCAATCTGGTTTTAGACCGGGACATTCAGCTGTTACGGACCAATCTGGTTTTAGACCAGGACATTCAGCTGTTACGCACCAATCTGGTTTTAGACCGGGACATTCAGCTGCTACGTACCAATCTGGTTTTAGACCCGGACATTCAGCTGCTACGTACCAATTAGGTTTTAGACCCAGACATTCAGCTGTTACGTACCAATCTGGTTTTAGACCGGGACATTCAGCTGTTACGCACCAATCTGGTTTAGACCAGGACATTCAGCTGCTACGTACCAATCTGGTTTTAGACCGGGACATTCAGCTGTTACGTACCAATCTGGTTTTAGACCGGGACATTCAGCTGCTACCTACCAATCTGGTGTTAGACCAGGACATTCAGCTGCTACCTACCAATCTGGTTTTAGACCCGGACATTCAGCTGTTACGCACCAATCTGGTTTTAGACCGGGACATTCAGCTGTTACGTACCAATCTGGTTTTAGACCGGGACATTCAGCTGCTACGTACCAATCTGGTTTTAGACCCGGACATTCAGCTGCTACGTACCAATCTGGTTTTAGACCGGGACATTCAGCTGCTACGTACCAATCTGGTTTTAGACCGGGACATTCAACTGTTACGCACCAATCTGGTTTAGACCAGGACATTCAGCTGCTACGTACCAATCTGGTTTCAGACCGGGACATTCAGCTGCTACGTACCAATCTGGTTTCTGACCGGGACATTCAGCTGCTACGTACCAATCTGGTTTTAGACCGGGACATTCAGCTGCTACGTACCAATCTGGTGTTAGACCAGGACATTCAGCTGTTACATACCAATCTGGTTTTAGACCAGGACATTCAGCTGTTACGCACCAATCTGGTTTTAGCCCGGGATATTCAGCTGCTACGTACCAATCTGGTTTTAGACCGGGACATTCAGCTGCTACGTACCAATCTGGTGTTAGACCGGGACATTCAGCTGCTACGTACCAATCTGGTTTTAGACCGGGACATTCAGCTGTTACGGACCAATCTGGTTTTAGACCGGGACATTCAGCTGTTACGCACCAATCTGGTTTTAGACCGGGACATTCAGCTGTTACGTACCAATCCGGTTTTAGACCAGGACATTCAGCTGCTACGTACCAATCTGGTTTTAGACCGGGACATTCAGCTGTTACGGACCAATCTGGTTTTAGACCGGGACATTCAGCTGTTACGCACCAATCTGGTTTTAGACCGGGACATTCAGCTGTTACGTACCAATCCGGTTTTAGACCGGGACATTCAGCTGTTACGCACCAATCTGGTTTAGACCAGGACATTCAGCTGCTACGTACCAATCTGGTTTTAGACCGGGACATTCAGCTGTTACGTACCAATCTGGTTTTAGACCGGGACATTCAGCTGCTACAAACCAATCTGGTTTAAGACCGGGACATTCAGCTGCTACTTACCAATCTGGTTTTAGACCGGGACATTCAGCTGTTACGCACCAATCTAGTTTTAGACCGGGACAATCAGCTGCTACGTACCAATCTGGTTTTAGACCTGGACATTCAGCTTTGTCTGGTCCTCATTAAAGTCGCGTAGATCACTTCATTACTCATCACTACATCCTGTATCAAAAGGTTGTCTGGTCCTCATTAAAGTCCCCTAGATCACTTCATCACTCATCACTACATCCTGTATCAAAAGGTTGTCGGGTCCTCATTAAAGTACCCTAGTATCACTTCATTACTCCCTCTTTTTCTTTACAAAGCTCAGCTACACAAGCTTCCAATCCACCTCACTTCCTTGGCTTCCAATATTGGATGAGACATGGATGGTGGAGATGTTAGATGAGACATGGATGGTGGAGATGTTAGATGAGACATGGATGGTGGAGATGTTAGATGAGACATGGATGGTGGAGATGCTAGATGAGACATGGATGGTGGAGATGTTAGATGAGACATGGATGGTGGAGATGTTAGATGAGACATGGATGGTGGAGATGTTAGATGAGACATGGTTGGTGGAGATGAGACATGGATGGTGGAGATGTTAGATGAGACATGGATGGTGGAGATGTTAGATGAGACATGGTTGGTGGAGATGAGACATGGATGGTGGAGATGTTAGATGAGACATGGCTGGGGGAGATGTTCGATGAGACATGGATGGTGGAGATGAGACATGGATGGTGGAGATGTTAGATGAGACATGGATGGGGGAGATGTTCGATGAGACATGGATGGTGGAGATGTTAGATGAGACATGGATGGTGGAGATGTTAGATGAACATTAGACAGTATCACCTCTACTCAAAGCAAAGGGGTTTCTGTGACCACACTGGCAGAAGGAGAGGGGATTGGTGTTGATGGGATATGACTGCTAGCAGCAGGGGACGTGGTCTTCTATTGGTAATAGTTACCCCTGTTATACCCTCACGGTTCCAACAACTAGATGCTTATTAACCAGGCCAGCTCAGTACTGCTTACATTTGGTTCAACTCAGCTTCAGCTGGGCTCAGTAGTGTGAAACGCCCTATAGAGGCTGATGCTACACATAGCCTGACTGATGTCTGACCGACAATGGGTGGTGCACTATGTAGGGAATAGGGTGCCAGGGTCCATAGGTTCTGGTGAAAAGTAGTGCACTATGTAGGGAATAGGGTGCCAGGGCTCATAGGTTCTGGTGAAAAGTAGTGCACTATGTAGGGAATAGGGTGCCAGGGCTCATAGGTTCTGGTGAAAAGTAGTGCACTATGTAGGGAATAGGGTGCCAGGGTCCATAGGTTCTGGTGAAAAGTAGTGCACTATGTAGGGAATAGGGTGCCATTTTAGTCGTAGACTTGTTTCTTATCTCAGATGAATTGGAGAGATTTGAAAGATGACTAAAATAGAATATATGATGAAGTATTGATGCAGACAAAACCCTGCCAGGCAGACATCTCCTGCCAATATACGACTGTAACAAACATAAATATCAATAAACAACCGTAAAGGGATGAAAAGTTACGGAAGACGTAGTTCATTATCTCTCTAATCTGTTGAACATCGAGGCAACCATGATTCAGAAGGTATAGCTGGGTGAACCTGGTGTTAGACCTTCAGAGAGGTTGAGGCGACCATGATTCAGAAGGTATAGCTGGGTGAACCTGAGGTTAGACCTTCAGAGTGGTCGTGGCAGGGTTGGGTTTAGGTTGGAGTATAGCTGGGTGAACCTGAGGTTAGACCTTCAGAGTGGTCATGGCAGGGTTGGGTTTAGGTTGGAGTATAGCTGGGTGAACCTGAGGTTAGACCTCCAGAGTGGTCATGACAGGGTTGGGTTTAGGTTGGAGTATAGCTGGGTGAACCTGAGGTTAGACCTTCAGAGTGGTCGTGGCAGGGTTGGGTTTAGGTTGGAGTATAGCTGGGTGAACCTGGTGTTAGACCTTCAGAGTGGTCGTGGCAGGGTTGGGTTTAGGTTGGAGTATAGCTGGGTGAACCTGGTGTTAGACCTTCAGAGTGGTCGTGGCAGGGTTGGGTTTAGGTTGGAGTATAGCTGGGTGAACCTGGTGTTAGACCTCCAGAGTGGTCATGGCAGGGTTGGGTTTAGGTTGGAGTATAGCTGGGTGAACCTGAGGTTAGACCTTCAGAGTGGTCGTGGCGGGGTTGGGTTTAGGTTGGAGTATAGCTGGGTGAACCTGAGGTTAGACCTTCAGAGTGGTCATGACAGGGTTGGGTTTAGGTTGGAGGCTGACTTGGGATAATCTGGGACTTTACAGTAACCTTTAAATGCTAAACATGTAGGATTGGACTCCGTCCGACATTAATCTAACCCTAATCTAACCCTTATTCCAACCCTAATCTAACCCTAATCTAACCCTTAATCTAACCCTTAATCTAACCCTTAATCTAACCCTAATCTAACCCTAATCTAACCCTTCATCTAACCCTAATCTAACCCTAATCTAACCCTTAATCCAACCCTACATGTCCGTGCTCTGGTATAAGTGTCTGCTTTGTAGATTGGAAATTAATGGAAACTCCAGTAGCCTAGTGGTTAGAGCGTTGGAACTGTAACCGAAAGGTCGCTGGATCAAATCCCCGAGCTGACAAGGTATACATCTGTCGTTCTGCTCCTTAACAAGACAGTTAACCCACAGATCCTAGGCTGTCATTGTAAATAAGTATTTAATAAGAACTTCAAAGTGTTTCCTTTCAAATGGTACCAAGAATATGCATATCCTTGCTTCAGGGCCTGAGGTACAGGCAGTTAGATTTGGGTATCATTTTAGTAAAAAAAACGGGCGAATCCTTAAGAGTATCAACGATGATTCATGAACTAACACAATCAGCAATGGTGCTGGTTCCACAGTGTGTTGTTTCTGTTACATGTCAGTTTGTATGATGGTGACAACAGGAGGAGATGAGAGGAAGTAGCTGCATAATTACATATAAACTAAAGGACAGCTTCTAGAAACAACGGTGTGACTCATGAACAGCACGATGCTTGCAACACCAAATGTTGTGGGTTTGATTCCCATTGGGATAAAAAACGACTTCAAAATTATTATTTTTTGTTGCATATTTTATTACTAGGACTTTATTTTAAGAGGAGGCTTTACTGATGTCATCTGAGGACTAGAAGCAGGCAGTTGTTTCCAAAAGGTAAATGACTGCAGTCACAGTAACTGGGTCACACACACTCCAGACGTCACCCAGACTGTCCCAGCAGACACAGTCTGAGACTTTCTGAGGTTCATCCACACTAGACAGGCCATGTCATACTGTATGTCGTCTCCAGAGCTGTACTCACAGTCTCACCCGAGCTAGATCGGTGGGTATGAAAGTGGAGAGAGAGAGAAGATGTCATACCTCAGGGTCCCACTCAGTGGAGGCACTGGGGGGGGGGCTCATAATAACGGCCGGAACGGAGCAAATGGAATGGCATCAAACACATGGAAACCATGGAAACCAATGTGTTTTGATGTATTTGATACCATTCCGCTGATTCCGCTCCAGTCAATACCACGAGCCCGTCCTCCCCAATTAAGGTGCCACCAACCTCCTGTGTGGCAGACAATACACTCTTGGACTAGTGGGACATGACTTCATGTTTTAGTCTTTCTATTGTGACATCAAACATTCCTAGAAGACCAATCAGGAAGTAAAGCTTGTGGAAATGACATCAATAAACCCATATTGAAATATTACTCTAACGACGTATCTTCAACTTCAACCAGTTTTGCACACTGGGATACAACCATTTATAAAGAGCCAGGGCCCTCAAACTTTCCACCATTTATAAAGAGCCAGGGCCCTAAAACTTTCCACCATTTATAAAGAGCCAGGGCCCTCAAACTTTCCACCATTAATAAAGAGCCAGGGCCTTCAAACTTTCCACCATTTATAAAGAGCCAGGACCCTCAAACTTTACACCATTTATAAAGAGCCAGGGCCTTCAAACTTTCCACCATTTATAAAGAGCCAGGGCCCTCAAACTTTACACCATTTATAAAGAGCCAGGGCCCTCAAACTTTACACCATTTATAAAGAGCCAGGGCCTTCAAACTTTACACCATTTATAAAGAGCCAGGGCCCTCAAACTTTCCACCGTTTATAAAGAGTCAGGGCCCTCAAACGTTCCACCATTTATAAAGAGCCAGGGCCTTCAAACTTTCCACCATTTATAATCCTCTTTACACTACTGCATGATCTATACAAGGGTATGTCCAGAATCTATCTGGGGAAAGATACCTCTGTACACTACTGCATGATCTATAAAAGAAAGATACCTCTGTAAACTACTGCATGATCTATAAAAGAAAGATACCTCTTTAAACTACTGCATGATCTATAAAAGAAAGATACCTCTGTACACTACTGCATGATCTATAAAAGTTTATCTCCAGTATCCATCTGGGGAAAGACACTGTGCAACACAACGACACAAAAGAGGAAAAACACTGAAATATAACAAGCTTTTACTACAAAACCAAGGGGACACCTGTCCTTTGTTTTTAATGTTGGGATGAAAGAAGTAGTTTTATACCAGAATCTACGGTTGATGCGTCACCCCCGACTCCCTATATAGTGCACTCTAGTGCACCACAGCCCATATGAATGCTCTACATAGGGAACTGGGGGCCATTTGGCATGCACACTCTGACTCCTCATTATCCTTATTTATCTCTCTTGACAAAAGTTGGCATCTGCTCCCTCAGCCTCCCCCTCAGCCTCTCCCGCAGTCTCTCCCTCAGCCTCTCCCTCAGTCTCTCCCTCAGTCTCTCCCTCAGCCTCTCCCTCAGTCTCTCCCTCAGCCTCTCCCTCAGCCTCTCCTTCAGTCTCTCCCTCAGTCTCTCCCTCAGCCTCTCCCTCAGTCTCTCCCTCAGTCTCTCCCTGTCTCTCCCTCAGTCTCTCCCTCAGTCTCTCCCTCAGTCTCTCCCTCTCCCTCAGTCTCCCTCAGTCTCTCCCTCTTCCTCCCCTTCAGCCTCTCCCCCAGCCTCTCCTTCAGTCTCTCCCTCAGTCTCTTTCTCAGCCTCTCAGCCTCTCCCTCAGCCTATCCCCCAGCCTCTCCCTCAGCCTCTCCCTCAGTCTCTCTCTAAGCCTCTCCCTCAGCCTATCCCCCAGCCTCTCCCTCAGCCTCTCTCTAAGCCTCTCCCTCAGCCTCTCCCTCAGTCTCTCCCTCTTCCTTCCCTTCAGTCTCTCCCTCAGTCTCTCCCTCAGCATCTCTCTCAGCCTCTCCTTCAGTCTCTCTCTAAGCCTCTCCCTCAGCCTCTCCCTCAGTCTCTCCCTCAGTCTCTCCCTCAGTCTCTCCCTCAGCCTATCCCCCAGCCTCTCCCTCAGCCTCTCCCTCAGTCTCTCTCTAAGCCTCTCCCTCAGCCTATCCCCCAGCCTCTCCCTCAGCCTCTCCCTCAGTCTCTCTCTAAGCCTCTCCCTCAGCCTCTCCCTCAGTCTCTCCCTCTTCCTTCCCTTCAGTCTCTCCCTCAGTCTCTCCCTCAGTATCTCTCTCAGCCTCTCCCTCAGCCTCTCCCTCAGTCTCTCCCTCAGCCTCTCCCTCAGTCTCTCCCTCAGCCTCTCTCTCAGTCTCTCCCTCAGCCTCTTCCTCCCCTTCAGCCTCCCCATCAGACAATACATGACCGATCAATTGGCTCCTTGGCAGGGATGTTAGAATGTGAAGTTAAAATATAATCCTGTTCAATCATCCCAGGTTGACAAGCTGAGAATCGATCTAAAGGAGGGCATGATGATGATGGATCGGTCTCCCTGAGAGAGAGAGAGAGAGAGAGAGAGAGAGAGAGAGAGAGAGAGAGAGAGAGAGAGAGAGAGAGAGAGAGAGAGAGAGAGAGAGAGAGAGAGAGAGAGAGAGAGAGAGAGAGAGAGAGAGAGAGAGAGAGAGAGAAAAGTGTCTATTTGAGACACAAGGATATCAATTTCTGGTTTTGGCTAAAACTCAAAACTATTTTGTGGCTTAGAGGAATGATTGTATATCGCTTCATCTGTGCAACCACAGACTCAGGCTTAGTGTTGTACCCACAGAAACGACGTGACACGGATATAGAACCCCATGTGTCCATAACTGACTCTGTGGTGTTTCTTGATGTTTCACACTTCAAACTGTGGTGCCTGGCTGGAGCTTTCACACCCTCTTAGCCTGCAACACAGACTGTAGGCCTACATGTTCCAATACTCTGAGGTTAGAAAACAGACTGTAGACCTACATGTTCCAATACTCTGACGCTAGAAAACAGACTATAGACCCCCAAGATGTTCCAATACTCTGATGTTAGAAAACAGACTATAGACCCCCAAGATGTTCCAATACTCTGACGTTAGAAAACAGACTATAGACCCCCAAGATGTTCCAATACTCTGACGTTAGAAAACAGACTATAGACCCCCAAGATGTTCCAATACTCTGACGTTAGAAAACAGACTATAGACCCCCAAGATGTTCCAATACTCTGATGCTAGAAAACAGACTATAGACCCCCAAGATGTTCCAATACTCTGAGGTTAGAAAACAGACTGTAGACCCCCAAGATGTTCCAATACTCTGATGTTAGAAAACAGACTATAGACCCCCAAGATGTTCCAATACTCTGATGTTAGAAAACAGACTATAGACCCCCAAGATGTTCCAATACTCTGAGGTTAGAAAACAGACTATAGACCCCCAAGATGTTCCAATACTCTGATGTTAGAAAACAGACTATAGACCCCCAAGATGTCCCAATACTCTGACGTTAGAAAACAGACTATAGACCCCCAAGATGTTCCAATACTCTGAGGTTAGAAAACAGACTGTAGACCCCCAAGATGTTCCAATACTCTGACGCTAGAAAACAGACTATAGACCCCCAAGATGTTCCAATACTCTGAGGTTAGAAAACAGACTGTAGACCCCCAAGATGTTCCAATACTCTGATGCTAGAAAACAGACTATAGACCCCCAAGATGTTCCAATACTCTGAGGTTAGAAAACAGACTATAGACCCCCAAGATGTTCCAATACTCTGATGTTAGAAAACAGACTATAGGCCCCCAAGATGTTCCAATACTCTGATGTTAGAAAACAGACTATAGGCCCCCAAGATGTTCCAATACTCTGAGGTTAGAAAACAGACTATAGACCCCCAAGATGTTCCAATACTCTGATGTTAGAAAACAGACTATAGACCCCCAAGATGTTCCAATACTCTGATGTTAGAAAACAGACTATAGACCCCCCAAGATGTTCCAATACTCTGACGCTAGAAAACAGACTATAGACCCCCAAGATGTTCCAATACTCTGAGGTTAGAAAACAGACTATAGACCCCCAAGATGTTCCAATACTCTGATGTTAGAAAACAGACTATAGGCCCCCAAGATGTTCCAATACTCTGATGTTAGAAAACAGACTATAGGCCCCCAAGATGTTCCAATACTCTGACGTTAGAAAACAGACTATAGACCCCCAAGATGTTCCAATACTCTGAGGTTAGAAAACAGACTATAGACCCCCAAGATGTTCCAATACTCTGAGGTTAGAAAACAGACTATAGACCCCCAAGATGTTCCAATACTCTGACGTTAGAAAACAGACTATAGACCCCCAAGATGTTCCAATACTCTGATGTTAGAAAACAGACTATAGACCCCCAAGATATTCCAATACTCTGAGGTTAGAAAACAGACTATAGACCCCCAAGATGTTCCAATACTCTGAGGTTAGAAAACAGACTATAGACACCCAAGATGTTCCAATAATCTGATGTTAGAAAACAGACTATAGACCCCCAAGATGTTCCAATACTCTGATGTTAGAAAACAGACTATAGACCCCCAAGATGTTCCAATACTCTGAGGTTAGAAAACAGACTATAGACCCCCAAGATGTTCCAATACTCTGAGGTTAGAAAACAGACTATAGACCCCCAAGATGTTCCAATACTCTGAGGTTAGAAAACAGACTATAGACCCCCAAGATGTTCCAATACTCTGATGTTAGAAAACAGACTATAGGCCCCCAAGATGTTCCAATACTCTGATGTTAGAAAACAGACTATAGACCCCCAAGATGTTCCAATACTCTGAGGTTAGAAAACAGACTATAGACCCCCAAGATGTTCCAATAATCTGATGTTAGAAAACAGACTATAGACCCCCAAGATGTTCCAATACTCTGGACAGCTCAGTATAACTGGAGATCTGAAAAGGTAGGCAACACATGTTCCAGTCCACGGTGCAGATACGTAAAGGAACCTCTCTGTATTAATATAGCTGGTTATGTTCCAGTCCACGGTGCAGATACGTAAAGGAACCTCTCTGTATTAATATAGTAGGTTATGTTCCAGTCCACGGTGCAGATACGTAAAGGAACCTCTCTGTATTAATATAGTTGGTTATGTTCCAGTCCACGGTGCAGATACGTAAAGGAACCTCTCTGTATTAATATAGTTGGTTATGTTCCAGTCCACGGTGCAGATACGTAAAGGAACCTCTCTGTATTAATATAGTTGGTTATGTTCCAGTCCACGGTGCAGATACGTAAAGGAACCTCTCTGTATTAATATAGTTGGTTATGTTCCAGTCCACGGTGCAGATACGTAAAGGAACCTCTCTGTATTAATATAGTTGGTTATGTTCCAGTCCACGGTGCAGATACGTAAAGGAACCTCTCTGTATTAATATAGTTGGTTATGTTCCAGTCCACGGTGCAGATACGTAAAGGAACCTCTCTGTATTAATATAGTTGGTTATGTTCCAGTCCACGGTGCAGATACGTAAAGGAACCTCTCTGTATTAATATAGTTGGTTATGTTCCAGTCCACGGTGCAGATACGTAAAGGAACCTCTCTGTATTAATATAGTTGGTTATGTTCCAGTCCACGGTGCAGATACGTAAAGGAACCTCTCTGTATTAATATAGTTGGTTAAGTTCCAGTCCACGGTGCAGATACGTAAAGGAACCTCTCTATATTAATATAGCTGGTTATGTTCCAGTCTCTGTATTAATATAGTTGGTTATGTTCCAGTCCACGGTGCAGATACGTAAAGGAACCTCTCTGTATTAATATAGTTGGTTATGTTCCAGTCCACGGTGCAGATACGTAAAGGAACCTCTCTGTATTAATATAGTTGGTTATGTTCCAGTCCACGGTGCAGATACGTAAAGGAACCTCTCTGTATTAATATAGTTGGTTATGTTCCAGTCCACGGTGCAGATACGTAAAGGAACCTCTCTATATTAATATAGCTGGTTATGTTCCAGTCTCTGTATTAATATAGTTGGTTATGTTCCAGTCCACGGTGCAGATACGTAAAGGGACCTCTCTGTATTAATATAGTTGGTTATGTTCCAGTCTCTGTATTAATATAGTTGGTTATGTTCCAGTCCACGGTGCAGATACGTAAAGGAACCTCTCTGTATTAATATAGTTGGTTATGTTCCAGTCCACGGTGCAGATACGTAAAGGAACCTCTCTGTATTAATATAGTTGGTTATGTTCCAGTCCACGGTGCAGATACGTAAAGGAACCTCTCTGTATTAATATAGTTGGTTATGTTCCAGTCCACGGTGCAGATACGTAAAGGAACCTCTCTGTATTAATATAGTTGGTTATGTTCCAGTCCACGGTGCAGATACGTAAAGGAACCTCTCTGTATTAATATAGCTGGTTATGTTCCAGTCCACGGTGCAGATACGTAAAGGAACCTCTCTGTATTAATATAGCTGGTTATGTTCCAGTCCACGGTGCAGATACGTAAAGGAACCTCTCTGTATTAATATAGTTGGTTATGTTCCAGTCCACGGTGCAGATATGTAAAGGAACCTCTCTGTATTAATATAGTTGGTTATGTTCCAGTCCACGGTGCAGATACGTAAAGGAACCTCTCTGTATTAATATAGCTGGTTATGTTCCAGTCCACGGTGCAGATATGTAAAGGAACCTCTCTGTATTAATATAGTTGGTTATGTTCCAGTCCACGGTGCAGATATGTAAAGGAACCTCTCTGTATTAATATAGCTGGTTATGTTCCAGTCCACGGTGCAGATACGTAAAGGAACCTCTCTGTATTAATATAGCTGGTTATGTTCCAGTCCACGGTGCAGATATGTAAAGGAACCTCTCTGTATTAATATAGCTGGTTATGTTCCAGTCCACGGTGCAGATACGTAAAGGAACCTCTCTATATTAATATAGCTGGTTATGTTCCAGTCTCTGTATTAATATAGTTGGTTATGTTCCAGTCCACGGTGCAGATACGTAAAGGAACCTCTCTGTATTAATATAGTTGGTTATGTTCCAGTCCACGGTGCAGATACGTAAAGGAACCTCTCTGTATTAATATAGTTGGTTATGTTCCAGTCCACGGTGCAGATACGTAAAGGAACCTCTCTGTATTAATATAGTTGGTTATGTTCCAGTCCACGGTGCAGATACGTAAAGGAACCTCTCTGTATTAATATAGTTGGTTATGTTCCAGTCCACGGTGCAGATACGTAAAGGAACCTCTCTATATTAATATAGCTGGTTATGTTCCAGTCTCTGTATTAATATAGTTGGTTATGTTCCAGTCCACGGTGCAGATACGTAAAGGGACCTCTCTGTATTAATATAGTTGGTTATGTTCCAGTCTCTGTATTAATATAGTTGGTTATGTTCCAGTCCACGGTGCAGATACGTAAAGGAACCTCTCTGTATTGATATAGTTGGTTATGTTCCAGTCCACGGTGCAGATACGTAAAGGAACCTCTCTGTATTAATATAGTTGGTTATGTTCCAGTCCACGGTGCAGATACGTAAAGGAACCTCTCTGTATTAATATAGTTGGTTATGTTCCAGTCCACGGTGCAGATACGTAAAGGAACCTCTCTGTATTAATATAGTTGGTTATGTTCCAGTCCACGGTGCAGATACGTAAAGGAACCTCTCTGTATTAATATAGCTGGTTATGTTCCAGTCCACGGTGCAGATACGTAAAGGAACCTCTCTGTATTAATATAGCTGGTTATGTTCCAGTCCACGGTGCAGATACGTAAAGGAACCTCTCTGTATTAATATAGTTGGTTATGTTCCAGTCCACGGTGCAGATATGTAAAGGAACCTCTCTGTATTAATATAGCTGGTTATGTTCCAGTCCACGGTGCAGATATGTAAAGGAACCTCTCTGTATTAATATAGTTGGTTATGTTCCAGTCCACGGTGCAGATATGTAAAGGAACCTCTCTGTATTAATATAGCTGGTTATGTTCCAGTCCACGGTGCAGATATGTAAAGGAACCTCTCTGTATTAATATAGTTGGTTATGTTCCAGTCCACGGTGCAGATACGTAAAGGAACCTCTCTGTATTAATATAGCTGGTTATGTTCCAGTCCACGGTGCAGATATGTAAAGGAACCTCTCTGTATTAATATAGTTGGTTATGTTCCAGTCCACGGTGCAGATATGTAAAGGAACCTCTCTGTATTAATATAGCTGGTTATGTTCCAGTCCACGGTGCAGATACGTAAAGGAACCTCTCTGTATTAATATAGCTGGTTATGTTCCAGTCCACGGTGCAGATATGTAAAGGAACCTCTCTGTATTAATATAGCTGGTTATGTTCCAGTCCACGGTGCAGATACGTAAAGGAACCTCTTTGTATTAATATAGCTGGTTATGTTCCAGTCCACGGTGCAGATACGTAAAGGAACCTCTCTGTATTAATATAGCTGGTTATGTTCCAGTCCACGGTGCAGATACGTAAAGGAACCTCTCTGTATTAATATAGCTGGTTATGTTCCAGTCCACAGTGCAGATACGTAAAGGAACCTCTCTATATTAATATAGTTGGTTATGTTCCAGTCCACCGTGCAGATACGTAAAGGAACCTCTCTGTATTAATATAGTTGGTTATAGTCCACGGTGCAGATACGTAAAGGAACCTCTCTGTATTAATATAGTTGGTTATGTTCCAGTCCACGGTGCAGATACGTAAAGGAACCTCTCTGTATTAATATAGTTGGTTATGTTCCAGTCCACGGTGCAGATACGTAAAGGAACCTCTCTGTATTAATATAGTTGGTTATAGTCCACAGTGCAGATATGTAAAGGAACCTCTCTGTATTAATATAGCTGGTTATGTTCCAGTCCACGGTGCAGATACGTAAAGGAACCTCTCTGTATTAATATAGCTGGTTATGTTCCAGTCCACGGTGCAGATACATAAAGGAACTCTCTGTATTAATATAGCTGGTTATGTTCCAGTCCACGGTGCAGATACGTAAAGGAACCTCTTTGTATTAATATAGCTGGTTATGTTCCAGTCCACGGTGCAGATACGTAAAGGAACCTCTCTGTATTAATATAGCTGGTTATGTTCCAGTCCACGGTGCAGATACGTAAAGGAACCTCTCTGTACTAATATAGCTGGTTATGTTCCAGTCCACGGTGCAGATACGTAAAGGAACCTCTCTGTATTAATATAGTTGGTTATGTTCCAGTCCACGGTGCAGATACGTAAAGGGACCTCTCTGTATTAATATAGTTGGTTATAGTCCACGGTGCAGATACGTAAAGGAACCTCTCTGTATTAATATAGTTGGTTATGTTCCAGTCCACGGTGCAGATACGTAAAGGAACCTCTCTGTATTAATATAGTTGGTTATGTTCCAGTCCACGGTGCAGATACGTAAAGGAACCTCTCTGTATTAATATAGTTGGTTATAGTCCACAGTGCAGATATGTAAAGGAACCTCTCTGTATTAATATAGTTGATTATGTTCCAGTCCACGGTGCAGATACGTAAAGGAACCTCTCTGTATTAATATAGTTGGTTATGTTCCAGTCCACGGTGCAGATATGTAAAGGAACCTCTCTGGATTAATATAGTAGGTTATGTTCCAGTCCACGGTGCAGATATACGTAAAGGAACCACTCTGTATTAATATAGCTGGTTATGTTCCAGTCCACGGTGCAGATACGTAAAGGAACCTCTCTGTATTAATATAGTTGGTTATGTTCCAGTCCACGGTGCAGATACGTAAAGGAACCTCTCTGTATTAATATAGTTGGTTATGTTCCAGTCCACGGTGCAGATATGTAAAGGAACCTCTCTGTATTAATATAGTTGGTTATGTTCCAGTCCACGGTGCAGATATGTAAAGGAACCTCTCTGTATTAATATAGCTGGTTATGTTCCAGTCCACGGTGCAGATACGTAAAGGAACCTCTCTGTATTAATATAGCTGGTTATGTTCCAGTCCACGGTGCAGATATGTAAAGGAACCTCTCTGTATTAATATAGCTGGTTATGTTCCAGTCCACGGTGCAGATACGTAAAGGAACCTCTTTGTATTAATATAGCTGGTTATGTTCCAGTCCACGGTGCAGATACTTAAAGGAACCTCTCTGTATTAATATAGCTGGTTATGTTCCAGTCCACGGTGCAGATACGTAAAGGAACCTCTCTGTATTAATATAGTTGGTTATGTTCCAGTCCACGGTGCAGATACGTAAAGGAACCTCTCTGTATTAATATAGTTGGTTATGTTCCAGTCCACGGTGCAGATACGTAAAGGAACCTCTCTGTATTAATATAGTTGGTTATAGTCCACGGTGCAGATACGTAAAGGAACCTCTCTGTATTAATATAGTTGGTTATGTTCCAGTCCACGGTGCAGATACGTAAAGGAACCTCTCTGTATTAATATAGTTGGTTATGTTCCAGTCCACGGTGCAGATACGTAAAGGAACCTCTCTGTATTAATATAGTTGGTTATAGTCCACAGTGCAGATATGTAAAGGAACCTCTCTGTATTAATATAGTTGATTATGTTCCAGTCCACGGTGCAGATACGTAAAGGAACCTCTCTGTATTAATATAGTTGGTTATGTTCCAGTCCACGGTGCAGATATGTAAAGGAACCTCTCTGGATTAATATAGTAGGTTATGTTCCAGTCCACGGTGCAGATATACGTAAAGGAACCACTCTGTATTAATATAGCTGGTTATGTTCCAGTCCACGGTGCAGATACGTAAAGGAACCTCTCTGTATTAATATAGTTGGTTATGTTCCAGTCCACGGTGCAGATACGTAAAGGAACCTCTCTGTATTAATATAGTTGGTTATGTTCCAGTCCACGGTGCAGATACGTAAAGGAACCTCTCTGTATTAATATAGTTGGTTATGTTCCAGTCCACGGTGCATATACGTAAAGGAACCTCTCTGTATTAATATAGTTGTTTATGTTCCAGTCCATGGTGCAGATACGTAAAGGAACCTCTCTGTATTAATATAGTTGGTTATGTTCCAGTCCACGGTGCAGATATACGTAAAGGAACCACTCTGTATTAATATAGCTGGTTATGTTCCAGTCCACGGTGCAGATACGTAAAGGAACCTCTCTGTATTAATATAGTTGGTTATAGTCCACGGTGCAGATACGTAAAGGAACCTCTCTGTATTAATATAGTTGGTTATGTTCCAGTCCACGGTGCAGATACGTAAAGGAACCTCTCTGTATTAATATAGTTGGTTATGTTCCAGTCCACGGTGCAGATACGTAAAGGAACCTCTCTGTATTAATATAGTTGGTTATAGTCCACAGTGCAGATATGTAAAGGAACCTCTCTGTATTAATATAGTTGATTATGTTCCAGTCCACGGTGCAGATACGTAAAGGACCCTCTCTGTATTAATATAGTTGGTTATGTTCCAGTCCACGGTGCAGATATGTAAAGGAACCTCTCTGGATTAATATAGTAGGTTATGTTCCAGTCCACGGTGCAGATATACGTAAAGGAACCACTCTGTATTAATATAGCTGGTTATGTTCCAGTCCACGGTGCAGATACGTAAAGGAACCTCTCTGTATTAATATAGTTGGTTATGTTCCAGTCCACGGTGCAGATACGTAAAGGAACCTCTCTCTGTATTAATATAGTTGGTTATGTTCCAGTCCACGGTGCAGATATCGTAAAGGAACCTCTCTGTATTAATATAGTTGGTTATGTTCCAGTCCAG
>NW_024058581.1:0-51778 GCF_016432855.1 Salvelinus namaycush
TCAGAATGATCAGAGCACTACTGTCAGAATGATCAGAGCACTACTGTCAGAAGAATGATCAGAGCACTACTGTCAGAAGAATGATCAGAGCACTACTGTCAGAAGAATGATCAGAGCACTACTGTCAGAAGAATGATCAGAGCACTACTGTCAGAAGAATGATCAGAGCACTACTGTCAGGAGAATGATCAGAGCACTACTGTCAGGAGAATGATCAGAGCACTACTGTCAGGAGAATGATCAGAGCACTACTGTCAGGAGAATGATCAGAGCACTACTGTCAGGAGAATGATCAGAGCACTACTGTCAGGAGAATGATCAGAGCACTACTGTCAGGAGAATGATCAGAGCACTACTGTCAGGAGAATGATCAGAGCACTACTGTCAGAATGATCAGAGCACTACTGTCATAAGAATGATCAGAGCACTACTGTCATGAGAATGATCAGAGCACTACTGTCAGGAGAATGATCAGAGCACTACTGTCAGAATGATCAGAGCACTACTGTCAGGAGAATGATCAGAGCACTACTGTCAGGAGAATGATCAGAACACTACTGTCAGAATAATCAGAGCACTACTGTCAGAATAATCAGAGCACTACTGTCAGAATGATCAGAGCACTACTGTCAGGAGAATGATCAGAGCACTACTATCAGAATGATCAGAGCACTACTATCAGAATGATCAGAGCACTACTGTCAGGAGAATGATCAGAGCACTACTGTCAGGAGAATGATCAGAGCACTACTGTCAGAATGATCATACCACTACTGTGAGGAGAATGATGAGAGCACTACTGTCAGAATGATCAGAGCACTACTGTGAGGAGAATGATCAGAGCACTACTGTCAGGAGAATGATCAGAGCACTACTGTCAGAAGAATGATCAGAGCACTACTGTCAGAAGAATGATCAGAGCACTACTGTCAGGAGAATGATCAGAGCACTACTGTCAGGAGAATGATCAGAGCACTACTGTCAGGAGAATGATCAGAGCACTACTGTCAGGAGAATGATCAGAGCACTACTGTCAGGAGAATGATCAGAGCACTACTGTCAGGAGAATGATCAGAGCACTACTGTCAGGAGAATGATCAGAGCACTACTGTCAGGAGAATGATCAGAGCACTACTGTCAGGAGAATGATCAGAGCACTACTGTCAGGAGAATGATCAGAGCACTACTGTCAGGAGAATGATCAGAGCACTACTGTCAGGAGAATGATCAGAGCACTACTGTCAGGAGAATGATCAGAGCACTACTGTCAGGAGAATGATCAGAGCACTACTGTCAGGAGAATGATCAGAGCACTACTGTCAGAAGAATGATCTGAGCACTACTGTCAGGAGAATGATCAGAGCACTACTGTCAGGAGAATGATCAGAGCACTACTGTCAGGAGAATGATCAGAGCACTACTGTCAGGAGAATGATCAGAGCACTACTGTCAGAATGATCAGAGCACTACTGTCATGAGAATGATCAGAGCACTACTGTCAGAATGATCAGAGCACTACTGTCAGGAGAATGATCAGAGCACTACTGTCAGGAGAATGATCAGAGCACTACTGTCAGAATGATCAGAGCACTACTGTCAGGAGAATGATCAGAGCACTACTGTCAGGAGAATGATCAGAGCACTACTGTCAGGAGAATGATCAGAACACTACTGTCAGGAGAATGATCAGAACACTACTGTCAGAATAATCAGAGCACTACTGTCAGGAGAATGATCAGAGCACTACTATCAGGAGAATGATCAGAGCACTACTATCAGAATGATCAGAGCACTACTGTCAGGAGAATGATCAGAGCACTACTGTCAGAATGATCAGAGCACTACTGTGAGGAGAATGATGAGAGCACTACTGTCAGAATGATCAGAGCACTACTGTGAGGAGAATGATCAGAGCACTACTGTCAGGAGAATGATCAGAGCACTACTGTCAGGAGAATGATCAGAGCACTACTGTCAGGAGAATGATCAGAGCACTACTGTCAGGAGAATGATCAGAGCACTACTGTCAGGAGAATGATCAGAGCACTACTGTCAGGAGAATGATCAGAGCACTACTGTCAGGAGAATGATCAGAGCACTACTGTCAGGAGAATGATCAGAGCACTACTGTCAGGAGAATGATCAGAGCACTACTGTCAGGAGAATGATCAGAGCACTACTGTCAGGAGAATGATCAGAGCACTACTGTCAGGAGAATGATCAGAGCACTACTGTCAGAAGAATGATCAGAGCACTACTGTCAGGAGAATGATCAGAGCACTACTGTCAGGAGAATGATCAGAGCACTACTGTCAGAATGATCAGAGCACTACTGTCAGAATGATCAGAGCACTACTGTCAGAATGATGAGAGCACTACTGTCAGGAGAATGATGAGAGCACTACTGTCAGGAGAATGATCAGAGCACTACTGTCAGAATGATCAGAGCACTACTGTCAGGAGAATGATGAGAGCACTACTGTCAGAATGATCAGAGCACTACTGTGAGGAGAATGATCAGAGCACTACTGTCAGGACAATGATCAGAGCACTACTGCCAGAACAATGATCAGAGCACTACTGTCAGGAGAATGATCAGAGCACTACTGTCAGGAGAATGATCAGAGCACTACTGTCAGGAGAATGATCAGAGCACTACTGTCAGGAGAATGATCAGAGCACTACTGTCAGGAGAATGATCAGAGCACTACTGTCAGGAGAATGATCAGAGCACTACTGTCAGGAGAATGATCAGAGCACTACTGTCAGAAGAATGATCAGAGCACTACTGTCAGAAGAATGATCAGAGCACTACTGTCAGAAGAATGATCAGAGCACTACTGTCAGAAGAATGATCAGAGCACTACTGTCAGAAGAATGATCAGAGCACTACTGTCAGGAGAATGATCAGAGCACTACTGTCAGAATGATCATACCACTACTGTGAGGAGAATGATGAGAGCACTACTGTCAGAATGATCAGAGCACTACTGTGAGGAGAATGATCAGAGCACTACTGTCAGGAGAATGATCAGAGCACTACTGTCAGAAGAATGATCAGAGCACTACTGTCAGAAGAATGATCAGAGCACTACTGTCAGGAGAATGATCAGAGCACTACTGTCAGGAGAATGATCAGAGCACTACTGTCAGGAGAATGATCAGAGCACTACTGTCAGGAGAATGATCAGAGCACTACTGTCAGGAGAATGATCAGAGCACTACTGTCAGGAGAATGATCAGAGCACTACTGTCAGGAGAATGATCAGAGCACTACTGTCAGAAGAATGATCTGAGCACTACTGTCAGGAGAATGATCAGAGCACTACTGTCAGGAGAATGATCAGAGCACTACTGTCAGGAGAATGATCAGAGCACTACTGTCAGGAGAATGATCAGAGCACTACTGTCAGGAGAATGATCAGAGCACTACTGTCAGGAGAATGATCAGAGCACTACTGTCAGGAGAATGATCAGAGCACTACTGTCAGAATGATCAGAGCACTACTGTCAGGAGAATGATCAGAGCACTACTGTCAGGAGAATGATCAGAGCACTACTGTCAGGAGAATGATCAGAGCACTACTGTCAGGAGAATGATCAGAGCACTACTGTCAGGAGAATGATCAGAGCACTACTGTCAGGAGAATGATCAGAGCACTACTGTCAGGAGAATGATCAGAACACTACTGTCAGGAGAATGATCAGAACACTACTGTCAGAATAATCAGAGCACTACTGTCAGGAGAATGATCAGAGCACTACTATCAGAATGATCAGAGCACTACTGTCAGGAGAATGATCAGAACACTACTGTCAGAATAATCAGAGCACTACTGTCAGGAGAATGATCAGAGCACTACTATCAGAATGATCAGAGCACTACTGTCAGGAGAATGATCAGAGCACTACTGTCAGGAGATCAGAGCACTACTGTCAGGAGAATGATCAGAGCACTACTGTCAGGAGAATGATCAGAGCACTACTGTCAGGAGAATGATCAGAGCACTACTGTCAGGAGAATGATCAGAGCACTACTGTCAGGAGAATGATCAGAGCACTACTGTCAGGAGAATGATCAGAGCACTACTGTCAGGAGAATGATCAGAGCACTACTGTCAGGAGAATGATCAGAGCACTACTGTCAGGAGAATGATCAGAGCACTACTGTCAGGAGAATGATCAGAGCACTACTGTCAGGAGAATGATCAGAGCACTACTGTCAGGAGAATGATCAGAGCACTACTGTCAGGAGAATGATCAGAGCACTACTGTCAGAAGAATGATCAGAGCACTACTGTCAGGAGAATGATCAGAGCACTACTGTCAGAATGATCAGAGCACTACTGTCAGAATGATCAGAGCACTACTGTCAGGAGAATGATGAGAGCACTACTGTCAGGAGAATGATCAGAGCACTACTGTCAGAATGATCAGAGCACTACTGTCAGGAGAATGATGAGAGCACTACTGTCAGAATGATCAGAGCACTACTGTGAGGAGAATGATCAGAGCACTACTGTCAGGACAATGATCAGAGCACTACTGCCAGAACAATGATCAGAGCACTACTGTCAGGAGAATGATCAGAGCACTACTGTCAGGAGAATGATCAGAGCACTACTGTCAGGAGAATGATCAGAGCACTACTGTCAGGAGAATGATCAGAGCACTACTGTCAGGAGAATGATCAGAGCACTACTGTCAGGAGAATGATCAGAGCACTACTGTCAGGAGAATGATCAGAGCACTACTGTCAGAAGAATGATCAGAGCACTACTGTCAGAAGAATGATCAGAGCACTACTGTCAGAAGAATGATCAGAGCACTACTGTCAGAAGAATGATCAGAGCACTACTGTCAGAAGAATGATCAGAGCACTACTGTCAGAAGAATGATCAGACCACTACTGTCAGAATGATCAGACCACTACTGTCAGGAGAATGATCAGAGCACTACTGTCAGGAGAATGATCAGAACACTACTGTCAGAATGATCAGAGCACTACTGTCAGAAGAATGATCAGAGCACTACTGTCAGGAGAATGATCAGAGCACTACTGTCAAAATGATCAGAGCACTACTGTCAGGAGAATGATCAGAGCACTACTGTCAGGAGAATGATCAGAGCACTACTGTCAGGAGAATGATCAGAGCACTACTGTCAGGAGAATGATCAGAGCACTACTGTCAGAATGATCAGAGCACTACTGTCAGAATGATCAGAGCACTACTGTCAGGAGAATGATCAGAGCACTACTGTCAGGAGAATGATCAGAGCACTACTGTCAGAATGATCAGAGCACTACTGTCAGAAGAATGATCAGAGCACTACTGTCAGAAGAATGATCAGAGCACTACTGTCAGGAGAATGATCAGAGCACTACTGTCAGGAGAATGATCAGAGCACTACTGTCAGGAGAATGATCAGAGCACTACTGTCAGGAGAATGATCAGAGCACTACTGTCAGGAGAATGATCAGAGCACTACTGTGAGGAGAATGATCAGAGCACTACTGTGAGGAGAATGATCAGAGCACTACTGTGAGGAGAATGATCAGAGCACGACTGTCAGAAGAAGGATCAGAGCACTACTGTCAGGAGAATGATCAGAGCACTACTGTCAGAAGAATGATCAGAGCACTACTGTCAGGAGAATGATCAGAGCACTACTGTCAGAAGAATGATCAGAGCACTACTGTCAGTTTGCACATGAAACTATTGTAATGTTTAGAACATGACTCACGGTAGATCATTCTTAACCCTTCAGACCTTCTCTTTCCACACAGAACAAATATCAACGAATCATTATGATGCTACCAAAACAAACTACACTACAGTACTGCCGCTTGTTATACTATAGCTGGAGGGCATTCATGTGCCACTGAATGTCTGTCAACCAACACACAACCATAAGCAGTGTAAACTAGGTCTCTGCACACTATTCCCTATGTAGAAGCACCCTATTCCCTATGTAGAAGCACCCTATTCCCTATGCAGAAGCACCCTATTCCTTATATAGAAGCACCCTATTCTCTATGTAGAAGCACCCTATTCCTATATAGAAGTACCATATTCTCCATGTAGAAGCACCCTATTCCTATATAGAAGCACCATATTCTCTATATAGAAGCACCCTATTCCTATATAGAAGCACCCTATTCCTATACTGCACACTAATTTTGACCAGATCACTATTGGCATGTAGTGGACTATAGCCTATTGCAGGGTTTCCCAAACTCGGTCCTGGGGCCCCCCTGGGTACACGTTTTGTTTTTTAACTCTTCACTACACAGCTGATTCACATAACCAACTCACACTCAAGCTTTGGTTATTTGAATCACCTGTGTAGTGCTAGGGCAAGAAACAAAACATGGTGGGGGGGGGGGGGGCACGAGCGAGTTTGGGAACCCAGTCCTGTAGGTAATAAGATGCCATTTGGGATGCAGCCGGTCTCAAATTAAAGGTATTGCTGACTGTTCCAGAAGGCTTACTTCCGTTTACAAGCCTTCTGCTTCACCAGGTCATTGTTGTTGGCTGCTTGGATAAGGTGCGTGTCCAACGTGCTTAGGTTGAGCCCTCAGTCACCAGTTAGCCACGCTCACTTCTATTACTTTCAATAGACTTCTGACTTGTTTTGTCTCCCTTGGTTGGAACTATTTATTTTCTAACTATAGATCATTTGTTAAAGAGGAAAGCAGTTACTCGAACAACTGTGTGTGTGTGCGTGTGCGTGTGCGTGTGCGTGTGTGTGTGCGTGTGCGTGTGTGACACACAAATAAAAACAAAGTATCCTAAATGTGCACCAATTATTTGACCACAAACTTGCGAAAGCAAAAGGACACTGACGGCATTCCCAATATTTCGTGACAAGGTCATGCTGCCACCTAGCGGTAATACAGTATAATAGCACCTGTCCTGCAGTAGTTTCAGCAGAGGATGAAGGGTCCCAGAAACAATGTGATCATCTCATACAGTAATACTGCGAAGGTACTGGTCCCAAATGGCACCCTATTCCCTACATAGTGCACTATAGACAGTGCCTTCGGAAAGTATTCAGACCCCCTGACCTTTTCCATATTTTGTTACGTTACAGCCTTATTCTAAAATGCATTCAATAAAATCCTCAGCAATCTACACACAATACCGCATAATTACGAAGCAAAAACAGGTTGTTTGAAATTTTTGCAAATTTATAAAATAAATAAATAAACAGAAATACCTCATTTACATAAGTATTCAGACCCTTTGCTATGAGACTCGCAATTTAGCTCAGGTGCATCCTGTTTCCATTGATCATCCTTGAGATGTTTCTACAACTTGATTGGAGTCCACCTGTGGTAAATCCAATTGATTGGACATGATTTGGAAAGGCACACACCTGTCAATATAAGGTCCCACAGTTGACAGTGCATGTCAGAAAAAAAACAAAGCCATGAAGTCGAAGGAATTGTCCATAGAGCTCCGAGACAGGATTGTGTCGAGGCACAGATCTGTGGAAGGGTACCAAAAAATGTCTGCAGCACTGAAGGTCCCCAAGAGCACAATGGCCTCCATCATTCTTAAATGGAAAATGTTTCGAACCACCAAGACTTTTGCTATCGGGGGAGAAGGGCCTTGGTCAGGGAGGTAACCCAGAACCCGATGGTCAGTCTGACAGAGCTCCTGAGTTCCTCTGTGGAGATGGGAGAACCTTCCAGAAGGACAACTATCTCTGCAGCACTCCACCAATCAGGCCTTTATGGTAGAGTGGCCAGACGGAAGCTACTCCTCAGTAAAAGGCACATGACAGCATGCTTGGAGTTTGCCAGAAGGCACCTAAAGGACTCAGAGCATGAGAAACAAGATTCTCTGGTCTGATGAAACCAAGACTGAACTCTTTGGCCTGAATGCCAAGCGTCACGTCTGGCAAACCTGGCACCATCCCTATGGTGAAGCATTGTGGTGGCAGCATTATGCTGTGGGGATGTTTTTCAGCAGCAGGGACTGGGAGACTAGTCAGGATCGAGGCAAGGATGAACGTAGCAAAGTACAGAGAGATCCTTGATGAAAACCTGCTCCAGAGCGCTCAGGACCTCAGACTGGGGTGAAGGTTCACCTTCCAACAGGACAATGACCCGAAGCACACCGTCAAGACAACGCGGGAGTGGCTTCGGGACAAGTCTCTGAATGTCCTTGAGTGGACAAGCCAGAGCCCGGACTTGAACCCGATCTAACATCTCTGGAGAGACCTGAAAATAGCTGTGCAGCGACACTCCCCATCCAACCTGACAGAACTTAAGAGGTTCTGCAGAGAAGAATGGGAGAAACTCCCCAAATACAAGTGTGCCAAGCTTGTAGCGTCTTACCCAAGAAGACTCAAGGCTGTAATCGTTGCTAAAGGTGCTTCAACAAAGTACTGAGTAAAGGGTCTGAATACTTATGTAAATGCAGTGTTGTAAAGTAATTAAGTAAAAATACTTGAAAGTACTACTTTAGTAGTTTTTTGGTTATCTGTACTTTACTTTACTATTTATATTTTTGACAACTTTTACTTTTATTTCACTACATTCCTAAAGAAAATAATATACTTTTTACTGCATAAATTTTCCCTGAAACCCAAAAGTACTCGCTACATTTTGAATGCTTAGCAGGACAGGAGAATGGTCAAATTCATGCACTTATCAAAAGGACATCCCTAGTCATCCCTACTGCCTCTGATCTGATAGACTCACTGAACACATGCTTGGTTTGTAAATGATGTCTGAGTGTTGGAGTGTGCCCCCTGGCTATCTGTAATGATGTCTGAGTGTTGGAGTGTGCCCCTGGCTATCTGTAATGATGTCTGAGTGTTGGAGTGTGCCCCTGGCTATCTGTAATGATGTCTGAGTGTTGGAGTGTGCCCCTGGCTATCTGTAATGATGTCTGAGTGTTGGAGTGTGCCCCTGGCTATCTGTAATGATGTCTGAGTGTTGGAGTGTGTCCCTGGCTATCTGTAATGATGTCTGAGTGTTGGAGTGTGTCCCTGGCTATCTGTAATGATGTCTGAGTGTTGGAGTGTGCCCCCTGGCTATCCGTTAAAATAAAGAAAAAGAAATGGTGCCGTCTGGTTTGCTTAATATAAAACATTTGAAATTACTTTCACTTTCAATTCTTAAGTATATTTTAGCAATTACATTTACTTTTCATACTTAAGTATATTTAAAACCAAATACTTTTAGACTTTTACTCAAGTAGTATTTTACTGGGTGACTTTCACTTTTTCTTGAGTCATTTTCTATTAAGGTATCTTTACTTTTGCTCAGGTATGACATTAGGTACTTTTTCCACAACTGTATAAATTAGCAAAAATGTCTAAAAAGCTGTTTTTGCTTTGTCGTTATGGCTTATTGATGAGGGGGGAAAAAACAATTTAAACAATTTTAGAATAAGGCTGTAAGGTAACAACATTTGGAAATAGTCAAGAGGTGTGAATACTTTGCGAAGGCGCTGTATATATGGAACAGGGTGCCATTCGAGATGTATCCCAAAAACACAGAGAACAGTCTGCTAGCTACAGAACCTCTGGTTCTCTCAAAGAGCTTTATCAGAACGGAAACAAGTCCAGGGAGTGTTTTTGAAAGCTGAAAATGAAGGAAAAAAACAAGGTCCACTTGGATCTATCTATAGGAAGCTATCCACACCCAGACACTTGGATCTATCTATAGGAAGCTATCCACACCCAGACACTTGGATCTATCTATAGGAAGCTATCCTCACCCAGACACTTGGATCTATCTATAGGAAGCTATCCACACCCAGACACTTGGATCTATCTATAGGAAGCTATCCACACCCAGACACTTGGATCTATCTATAGGAAGCTATCCACACCCAGACACTTGGATCTATCTATAGGAAGCTATCCACACCCAGACACTTGGATCTATCTATAGGAAGCTATCCACACCCAGACACTTGGATCTATCTATAGGAAGCTATCCACACCCAGACACTTGGATCTATCTATAGGAAGCTATCCACACCCAGACACTTGGATCTATCTATAGGAAGCTATCCACACCCAGACACTTGGATCTATCTATAGGAAGCTATCCACACCCAGACACTTGGATCTATCTATAGGAAGCTATCCACACCCAGACACTTGGATCTATCTATAGGAAGCTATCCACACCCAGACACTTGGATCTATCTATAGGAAGCTATCCTCACCCAGACACTTGGATCTATCTATAGGAAGCTATCCTCACCCAGACACTTGGATCTATCTATAGGAAGCTATCCTCACCCAGACACTTGGATCTATCTATAGGAAGCTATCCACACCCAGACACTTGGATCTATCTATAGGAAGCTATCCTCACCCAGACACTTGGATCTATCTATAGGAAGCTATCCACACCCAGACACTTGGATCTATCTATAGGAAGCTATCCACACCCAGACACTTGGATCTATCTATAGGAAGCTATCCACACCCAGACACTTGGATCTATCTATAGGAAGCTATCCACACCCAGACACTTGGATCTATCTATAGGAAGCTATCCACACCCAGACACTTGGATCTATCTATAGGAAGCTATCCTCACCCAGACACTTGGATCTATCTATAGGAAGCTATCCACACCCAGACACTTGGATCTATCTATAGGAAGCTATCCTCACCCAGACACTTGGATCTATCTATAGGAAGCTATCCTCACCCAGACACTTGGATCTATCTATAGGAAGCTATCCACACCCAGACACTTGGATCTATCTATAGGAAGCTATCCACACCCAGACACTTGGATCTATCTATAGGAAGCTATCCACACCCAGACACTTGGATCTATCTATAGGAAGCTATCCTCACCCAGACACTTGGATCTATCTATAGGAAGCTATCCACACCCAGACACTTGGATCTATCTATAGGAAGCTATCCTCACCCAGACACTTGGATCTATCTATAGGAAGCTATCCTCACCCAGACACTTGGATCTATCTATAGGAAGCTATCCACACCCAGACACTTGGATCTATCTATAGGAAGCTATCCTCACCCAGACACTTGGATCTATCTATAGGAAGCTATCCACACCCAGACACTTGGATCTATCTATAGGAAGCTATCCTCACCCAGACACTTGGATCTATCTATAGGAAGCTATCCACACCCAGACACTTGGATCTATCTATAGGAAGCTATCCTCACCCAGACACTTGGATCTATCTATAGGAAGCTATCCTCACCCAGACACTTGGATCTATCTATAGGAAGCTATCCTCACCCAGACACTTGGATCTATCTATAGGAAGCTATCCACACCCAGACACTTGGATCTATCTATAGGAAGCTATCCTCACCCAGACACTTGGATCTATCTATAGGAAGCTATCCACACCCAGACACTTGGATCTATCTATAGGAAGCTATCCACACCCAGACACTTGGATCTATCTATAGGAAGCTATCCTCACCCAGACACTTGGATCTATCTATAGGAAGCTATCCACACCCATACACTTGGATCTATCTATAGGAAGCTATCCTCACCCAGACACTTGGATCTATCTATAGGAAGCTATCCACACCCAGACACTTGGATCTATCTATAGGAAGCTATCCTCACCCAGACACTTGGATCTATCTATAGGAAGCTATCCTCACCCAGACACTTGGATCTATCTATAGGAAGCTATCCTCACCCAGACACTTGGATCTATCTATAGGAAGCTATCCTCACCCAGACAGGCAGCAGGTTTGGCACCGACCAGAACAATGCTCTTCTGGATTCGACAGTTCTACGACAGCCTTCATTTTGTAGCGTGATCATGAAATAGCCAACTACCTCGTTAACAGTGGTTAACGATTGCTGACATAGAGACATCAGAGGATACTGAGTAGAATAGAGAAAAATAATTATAGAATGCAACTTTACAACTCTATTGGATGGAGAGCAAGTTGCCTATAGACATATCAATGTACATTTGGATCATTAGCTTCTAATTCATGTCAACAGAATTTATATTGGACTATATGTCTGCAATGTCGAGCAATAGGTAGCTGATCTGGGATCATTTTGACCTTTTGTATCATATTGACCTTTTATATCATAGTGGATATGATTACATGGACAGGGGTTAGTTGAGTCGTTTGATGTATACGACCCCTGGTCAGTTCCAAGAGGATCTGAAAGGGTATTGAAAATAAGGATGAATTCATGTAAATCTGTTACACATTGGTTACTGTTAAAGTGGCAATCAGCAGTTGAAGCGTGTGTGTGTGTGTGTGTCCCTCCCGTGTTTCAGTAAAAAGCTGAGGGATGCTGCTGGAGAAATGCAACTACTCTCAACTTCATAGACAGAGCTATGGATGCAAAGAATGACCATGACATCAAAATTATAGTTTTTACCATGTTTTTAGGCTATATAGTGTTTGTTTACATGTACTTTATTTACAAATGCCAACAAGCTCATCTTTTGGATTCTGATAGGCTATGACAGTTGAACTAAGCTCACGAGGCATTTATAAGGTTTTATCTTCAACAATCAATGGGTACATATCCTTAATTCACTAGTCCAAAAATGTATGTAGGAACTGCAGATTGGCCCTTTAAAGCTAGGGTTAGGGTTTATCAAACTAGGGGTTAGTTCAAATTTTAATCTCTGACAGGATGCAAAAGAGATAACAATCACATACACACTCAGTCTGAAACAGCAGCATTGGCAACAGAGCAGTGATAGGAAGCAACATGTATTTAATGAACAGTCATCAACATGGTCTAGTCGGTGCTGTTTGAAAATGACAATAATAGAACCATAATGAAGGACCAGTACAGTCTTGATAAATCCCTAAAGCCTATTGCCTGATATTTCAGTAAAGAATGGTTGACTGAATTATCTCCTTAATTCCAACTGCAATTCATTTTATGACATCAGCAGTTTATTTTATGACATCATTAGTTTAGTTTATTACATCAGCAATTTATTTTATGACATCAGCAGTTTATTTTATGACATCAGCAGTTTATTTTATGACATCAGCAGTTTATTTCTTCACACGTTCATCAATTCACTCTTTGATTCCGTGAGGACATCTGTTGAGTGTTCTGTTGAACTGAGCTAGTGGTATTTAGTTCTGTAAAAGGATATCCACTAGTCTTGTCAGTATACGGAAGGAAGTTTAGACAGCAAGACGTAATCTCCACTCTTCTCTTTGAACATCCCAACAGATTTGCAAATTGAGTAGTGCTCAAATTTTGGGCTGGTCCCAAATGGCACATGATTGGCCAAAATTAGTATACTATATAGGGAATAGGGCACCCTATTGGTCAAAAGTAGTGCACTATATACGGAATAGGGGGCCGGTTTGGTTAAATGCGGAAGACACATTCAGTTGAATACATTCAGTTGTACAGCTGACTAGGTTTCCCCCTTTCTCTTTCCCATTTGGGATGCATACATTGTGTGAATTACTCAGAGTGTCATGTTTGTCAAATTAAATCAAACTTTATTTGTCACATGCTCCGAATACAACAGGTGTAGACCTTACCATGAAATGCTTCCTTACAAGCCCTTAACCAACAATGCAGTTCAAGAAAGTGTTAAGAAAATATTTACCAAATGAACTAAAGTAAAAAATTAAATAAAAAGTAACACAATAAAATAACAATAACGAAGCTATATACAGGGGGTACCGATACCGAGTCAATGTGCGGGGGTACAGGTTAGTCGAGGTCATTTGTACATGTAGGTAGGGGTAAATAGATAATAAACAGCGAGTAGCGGGGGGGGTCAATCTACATAGTCCGGGTGGCCATTTCAGGATATAGGCTTCCCACACAACATCAGATTACATCACAGAGTACAAAATCAAACATGTACAGGCTACTGAAAATGTGGTCGTTATGACTACAATATTATGGGCTGGTATGGCCCCTACTGAGAAATGTACCCTACATTTGTGTTTCTTTCAGGTTGGGTGGTCCTGTGTAGCGTTGGTATATGTTTTTCTAGGCCTACTATCGGGGATATGTAGAATTTTAAAAATCTGTCCGGATTACAAAATCTGTCACCAAAAAAGCTCTTGATTAATACTAACCTGACTTTGAATGACATTTATGATTAGAGACTATATCAATGACAGGGTGGAAATGTTTTACCAATATTTAATAAAAAATAATATTTTTGGTTGTGAACATGAGTTTCCTTCAGCTCAGCTGTACCAGCGTTATCTGATGCAAGACACATAGTCATTTCCTTCCACCTTTAGGACTTTTTTCTCTGCACATTTCCTCCCATCCAGCATGACTGGACAGATACTGATCTCATAAAGTGCTTATTGAATGTTAAATGTGTTAACTTTCAGGTATTTTTTAGGTATGTCTACCACTGTCTCAATGTAAACTGTAAAGTATTTTGCTTGTAATGTATGGTTTAGTTCTGTGCCTGACTCCAGGAAAATGACCTGTCGTCACGGCGTAAATTAATGGGGATCCTAATCAAATCTGATCCAAATCAAAATCCTACCTGCTGACAGAGACCTGCAAAACATTTTAATGTCAATTTATGAATGGCGGCAATCTGGGATTCAAACAACAAAAAACGATCACCCTATAATTGATTTGTTGGTGTAAATATCTCTCCAACAACAGGACCATTCCAGTCTAGCTAATCTAGGATTTCTGTTCCAGACATTCCAGTCTAGCTGATCTAGGATTTCTGTTCCAGACATTCCAGTCTAGCTGATCTAGGATTTCTGTTCCAGACATTCCAGTCTAGCTGATCTAGGATTTCTGTTCCAGACATTCCAGTCTAGCTGATCTAGGATTTCTGTTCCAAACATTCCAGTCTAGCTGAGCTAGGATTTCTGTTCCAGACATTCCAGTCTAGCTGATCTAGGATTTCTGTTCCAGACATTCCAGTCTAGCTGATCTAGGATTTCTGTTCCAGACATTCCAGTCTAGCTGATCTAGGATTTCTGTTCCAAACATTCCAGTCTAGCTGAGCTAGGATTTCTGTTCCAGACATTCCAGTCTAGCTGATCTAGGATTTCTGTTCCAGACATTCCAGTCTAGCTGATCTAGGATTTCTGTTCCAGACATTCCAGTCTAGCTGATCTAGGATTTCTGTTCCAGACATTCCAGCTTTTCCTTTCTTCATCTCTGCAGATCCATTTTGATAATGACTTGAATTGAGTCATTCATTGAACCGCTAAGTCTCGATGCAGATTGGCTAAACCAGATTGGCTAAACCAGATTGGCTAAACCAATTAATGAAAATACAAACGCAACATGTGTAGTGTTGATCCCATGTTTCATGAGCTGAAATAAAAGAACCCAGAAATGTTCCAAACACAGGAAAAAAAGCTAATTTCTCTTAAATGTTGGGCATAAATGTGTTTACATCCCTGTTAGTGAGCATTTCTCCTTTGCCAAGATAATCCATCCACCTGACAGGTGTGGCATATCAAGAAGCTGATGAAATAGCATGATCTTTACACAGGTTCACCTTGTGCTGGGGACTATAAAGCCACTCTAAAAAGTGTGGTTTTGTCATACAACACATGCCACAGATGTCTCAAGATTTGAGGGAGCGTGCAATTAGCATATTGACTGGAAAATGTAAAATGGCGCCGGAAGAAATGGCAGCAGTTTTACGGGCGCCCAACCAATTGTGCTATTATGTGTTTTATTTCGCGTTATTTGTAACTTATTTTGTACATGATGTTTCTGCAACCGTATCTTACGGGAAAAAAGAGCTTCTGGAAATCAGGACAGCGATCACTCACCTCGGATTAGACAAAGATTTTTTCTTCAACAACTCCTGCCAAGGAAGGGTCTCGTGTCCTCCCATGATCTCCTCCCAGGTCCAACTTATTTTCCCCATTGTTGCACGCTGCTTGCTCCTTTTTTGGTGGGATATTCTGTCACGCTCTTGGAAATGAGCAGACCAAGGCGCAGCGTGAGTATAGTTCCACATATTTATTTAAGTGAAACTAACAAAACAAAATAACAGAACTTACAAAGACCGTGAGGACGTAGTGCCCAAACACACTAACAAACAATATCCCACAAAACACAGGTGGGGAAATAGCTACCTAAATATGAGCCCCAATCAGAGGCAACGATAAACAGCTGCCTCTAATTGGGAACCACATTAGCACCAATATAGAAATATATATACTAGATCACCCCCTAGTCACGCCCTGACCTACTACACCATAGAGAACCAAGGGCTTTCTATGGTCAGGGCATGATAACTAGGCTACATATGAAATTTAAATCCAAATGCTATATATCCATTTTCAGAAAGGTTGGTTAATTAGCTTTTATTGTTTAAAGAACCTATGAAAGAGATTGGTGTGCTTTTTCACCATCTAAACATGACTTGGGGTTGTTCAATATCAGACATGTATTTGTTTGAAATCTTTCAACTGGTTTCATTTCAGAGACAAATCACATTTATAGTACAAGTAGTACCACTAGGTTTTACAAAGTCAAAGTAGACAAATAATTAAATGTTCAAAAAAAGAACTGTACAAATAACACATGTGACATCAATATACTTTTTTTATTTTTTTATTAATCAGTACAGTATATGAGATCTGTATGTGAAATATTTCCATTTTACAGTGAGGGAAAAAAGTATTTGATCCCCTGCTGATTTTGTACGCTTGCCCACTGACAAAGAAATGATCAGTCTATAATTTTAATGGTATATTTATTTGAACAGTGAGAGACAGAATAACAACAAAAAATCCAGAAAAACGCATGTCAAAAATGTTATAAATTGATTTGCATTTTAATGAGGGAAATAAGTATTTGACCCCCTCTCAATCAGAAAGATTTCTGGCTCCCAGGTGTCTTTTATACAGGTAACGAGCTGAGCTTAGGAGCACACTCTTAAAGGGAGTGCCCCTAATCTCAGTTTGTTACCTGTATAAAAGACACCTGTCCACAGAAGCAATCAATCAATCAGATTCCAAACTCTCCACCATGGCCAAGACCAAAGAGCTCTCCAAGGATGTCAGGGACAAGATTGTAGACCTACACAAGGCTGGAATGGGCTACAAGACCATCGCCAAGCAGCTTGGAGAGAAGGTGACAACAGTTGGTGCGACTATTCGCAAATGGAAGAAACACAAAAGAACTGTCAATCTCCCTCGGCCTGGGGCTCCATGCAAGATCTCACCTCGTGGAGTTACAATGATCATGAGAACGGTGAAGGATCAGCCCAGAACTACACGGGAGGATCTTGTCAATGATCTCAAGGCAGCTGGGACCATAGTCACCAAGAAAACAATTGGTAACACACTACGCCGTGAAGGACTGAAATCCTGCAGCACCCGCAAGGTCCCCCTGCTCAAGAAAGCACATATACATGCCCGTCTGAAGTTTGCCAATGAACATCTGAATGATTCAGAGGACAACTGGGTGAAAGTGTTGTGGTCAGATGAGACAAATGGAGCTCTTTGGCATCAACTCAACTCACCGTGTTTGGAGGAGGAGGAATGCTGCCTATGACCCCAAGAACATCATCCCCACCATCAAACATGGAGGTGGAAAAGGGGGTGCTTGGGGGTGCTTTTCTGCTAAGGGGACAGGACAACTTCACCGCATCAAAGGGACGATGGACGGGGCCATGTATCGTCAAATCTTGGGAGAGAACCTCCTTCCCTCAGTCAGGGCATTGAAAATGGGTCATGGATGGGTATTCCAGCATTACAATGACCCAAAACACACGGCCAAGGCAACAAAGGAGTGGCTCAAGAAGAAGCACATTAAGGTCCTGGAGTGGCCTAGCCAGTCTCCAGACCTTAATCCCATAGAAAATCTGTGGAGGGAGCTGAAGGTTCGAGTTGCCAAACGTCAGCCTCGAAACCTTAATGACTTGGAGAAGATCTGCAAAGAGGAGTGGGACAAAATCCCTCCTGAGATGTGTGCAAACCTGGTGGCCAACGACAAGAAACGTCTGACCTCTGTGATTGCCAACAAGGGTTTTGCCACCAAGTACTAAGTCATGTTTTGCAGAGGGGTCAAATACTTATTTCCCTCATTAAAATACAAATCAATTTCTAACATTTTTGACATGTGTTTTTCTGGATTTTGTTGTTGTTATTCTGTCTCTCACTGTTCAAATAAACCTACCATTAAAATTATAGACTGATCATTTCTTCGTCAGTGGGCAAACTTACAAAATCAGCAGGGGATCAAATACTTTTTTCCCTCACTGTATATGTTAGTCATTTAGCAGATGCTCTTATCCAGAGCGACTTACAGTTAATGCATTCATCTTAAGATAGCTAGGTTAGACAACCACATATCACAGTCAAATATACAGGATACATTCCATTCCAGCTAAACTTTTGTTTTTATTTATTTTTATTTCACCTTTATTTAACCAGGTAGGCCAGTTGAGAAAAAATTCTCATTTACAACTGCGACCTGGCCAAGATAAAGCAAAGTAATGCAACACAAACAACAACACAGAGTTACACATAAACAAACGTACAGTCAATAACACAATAGAAAGGTCTATGTACAGTGTGTACAAATGAGGTAAGATAAGGGAGGTGAGGCAATACAAAGGCCACAGCGGCTAAATAATTACATTTTAGCAATTAAACACTGGAGTGATAGATCTGCGTTAGATGAATGTGCAAGTAGAGATACGTCGGTGCAAAGGAGCAAAAAATTAAAATAACCATATGGGGATGAGGTAGTTGGGTGAGCTATTTACAGACGGGCTATGTATAGGTGCATGAATCTGCTCTGACAGCTGATGCTTAAAGTTAGTGAGGGAGATATACGTCTCCAGCGTCAATGATTTTTGCAATTTGTTCCAGCCAGTCATTGGCAGCAGAGAACTGGAAGGAAAGGCGGCCGAAGAAGGGATTGGCTTCGGGGGTGATCAGTGAAATATACCTGCTGGAGCGCATGCTACGGGTGGGTGCTGCTATGGTGACCAGTGAGCTGAGATATGGCGGGGAATAACCTAGCAAAGACTTATAGATGACCTGTAACCAGTGGGTTTGGCGACGAATATGATGTGAGGGCTTTGGTGACAAAACAGATGGAACTGTGATAGACTGCATCCAATTTGGTCAATAGAGTGTTGGAGGCTATTTTGTAAATGACATCGCCGAAGTCAAGGATCGGTAGGATAATCAGTTTTACGAGGGTATGTTTGGCAGCATGAGTGAAGGATGCTTGATAAGAAGCCGATTCTGATTGGAGATGCTTAATGAGGGTCTGGAAAGAGAGTTTACAGTCTAACCAGACAGCTAGGTATTTGTAGTTGTCCACATATTCTAAGTCAGAACCGTCCAGAGTAGTGATGCTAGACGGGCGGGCAGGTGCGTGCAGCGATCGGTTGAAGAGCATGCATTTAGTTTTACTTGCATTCATTGGCATTGAAGCTCGTCTGGAGGTTAGTTAACAGTGTCCAAAGAGGAGCCAGAAGTTTACAGAATGGTGTCGTCTGCGTAGAGGTGGATCAGAGAATCACCAGCAGCAAGAGCGACATCATTGATGTATACAGAGAAGAGAGTCGGCCCAAGAATTGAACCCCTGTGGCACCCCCATAGAGACTGTCAGAGGTCCGGACAACAGGCCCTCCAATTTGACACACTGAACTCTGTCTGAGAACTAGTTGGTGAACAAGGCAAGGCAGTCATTTGAGAAACCAAGGCTGTTGAGTCTGCCGATAAGAATGCGGTGATTGACAGAGTCGAAAGCCTTGGCCAGGTCGATGAAGACGGCTGCACAGTATTGTATTTTATCGATGGTGGTTATGATATTGCTTAGGACCTTGAGCGTGGTTGAGGTGCACCCATGACCAGCTCTGAAACCAGATTGCATAGCGGAGAAGGTACGGTGGGATTCGAAATGGTCGGTGATCTGTTTGTTAACTTGGCTTTCAAAGACCTTAGAAAGGCAGGGTAGGATAGATATAGGTCTGTAGCAGTTTGGGTCTAGAGTGTCTCCCCCTTTGAAGAGGGGGATGACCGCGGCAGCTTTCCAATCTTTGGGGATCTCAGACGATACGAAAGAGAGGTTGAACAGGCTAGTAATAGGGGTTGTAACAATTTCGGAGGATAATTTTAGAAAGTGAGGATCCATATTATCTAGCCCAGCTGATTTCTAGGGATCCAGATTTTGCAGCTCTTTCAGAACATCAGCTGTCTGGATTTGGGTGAAGGAGAAGCGGGGGGAGGGCTTGGGCAAGTTTCTGCAGGGGGTGCTGAGCTGTTGGCCGGGGTATGGGTAGCCAGGTGGAAAGCATGGCCAGCCGTAGAAAAATGCTTATTGAAATGATCGATTGTTGTAGATTTATCGGTGGTGACAGTGTTTCCTAGCCTCAGTGCAGTGGGCAGCTGGGACGAGGTGCTCTTATTCTCCATGGACTTTACATTGTCCCAAAACTTTTTGGAATTAGTGCTACAGGATGCAAATTTCTGTTTGAAAAAGCTAGCCTTAGCTTTCTTAACTGACTGAGTATATTGGTTCCTGACTTCCCTGAAAAGTTGCATATCGCTGGGGCTATTCAATGCTAATGCAGAACGCCACAGGATGTTTTTGTGCTGGTCAAGGGCAGTCAAGTCTGGGGTGAACCAAGGGCTATATCTGTTTTTAGTTCTACATTTTTTGAATGGGGCATGCTTATTTAAGATGGTGAGGAAAGCACTTTTAAACAGCAACCAGGCATCCTCTACTGACAGGATGAGGTCAATATCCTTCCAGGATACCCGGGCCAGGTCGATTAGAAAGGCCTGCTATCTGAAGTGTTTTAGGGAGTGTTTGACAGTGATGAGGGTAGTCGTTTGACTGCGGACCCATTACGCACGAAGCCAATGAGGCAGTGATCGCTGCGATCCTGGTTGAAGACAGCAGAGGTGTATTTAGAGGGCAAGTTGGTCAGGATGATATCTAAGAGGGTGCCCATGGTTACTAATTTAGGGTTGTACCTGGTAGGTTCCTTGATCATTTGTGTGAGATTGAGAGCATCTAGTTTAGATTGTAGGACGGCCGTGGTGTTATTTAGCATATCCCAGTTTTGGTCACCTAACAGTACGAACTCTGAAGATAGATGGGGGGCAATCAATTAATTGGACTCAGATTAAGATCATTTCCATAGAAAGTTATTTTTAGTCACATATGGTGTCCAGGGCACAGCTGGGGTCTGAAGGGGTCTATAACAAGCGGCAACGGTGAGAGACTTGTTTTTGGAAAGGTGGATGTTTAAAAGTAGAAGTTCAAATTGTTTGGGCAAAGACCTGGGTAGTATGACAGAACTCTGCAGGCTATCTCTGCAGTAGATTGCAACTCCGCCCCCTTTGGCAGTTCTATCTTGTCGGAAGATGTTATAGTTAGGGATGGAAATGTCAGGATATCTTCCCTCAGTTAGTCATCAAGTTTCCGTTTGATACTAATTGATTGCTAAGAGGACTGCGAGGACTGATGGAAACTCTGTCGACTCTGCATAGTCCAGTACCTCATATTGTTATTTATTGTATTATTTAAATGTATTATGACATTTATTTTTGTACTATTTATGAATAAATTAACTTGTAAAAGTTGCAAAAAGTATTGTTCTAAATGTGGTTTATTAAGTGTGTTGATCCTACTGCACCATAGATTTTCTAGACATGACCTTTTCCTGACTCTAGCCTCAAACTACATTTTATAATGTGGAATCACTCAACTGTCTGGCAGTCTCCACACTAAAGCACTGGTAAAACACAATCATTAACGTTATACTGTTTCAGGCAAATTGTGGAAAAAGGCAAATTCTTGGCAGTGGCCATGGCGTTATAGCATCAATCAATCATTCACATTTATTTTATAAAGTCCTTTTTACATCAGCAGTTGTCACAAAGTGCTTTACAGATACCCAACCTAAAACCCCAGAGAGCTTTACAGATACCCAACCTAAAACCCCAGAGAGCTTTACAGATACCCAACCTAAAACCCCAGAGAGCAAGCAATACAGAAGCACAGTGGCTAGAAAAAACTCACAAGAAGGCAGGAAGAAACCTAGAGAGGAAGTAGGAAGAAACCTAGCATGATTCCAATCTTAAAACATACTTTTATTTTCTATGTATCTATTTTTTACCAAACTTTTTTTTTTTTTTAATCGTAACTTCTTAATTAAAGCATTTTTGGTTAAGGGCTTGTAAATAGGCGACAAATAACATTTGATTTGTTCATTGACTATAGCTCAGCATTCAGCACCATAGTACCCTCCAAGCTCATCATTAAGCTTGAGGCCCTGGGTCTCAACCCCACCCTGTGCAATTGGGTCCTGGACTTCCTGACGGGCCGTCCCCCCAGGTGATTAATGTAGGGAACAACACCTCCACTTCGCTGATCTTCAACACTGGGGCCCCACAAGGGTGCATGCTCAGCCCCCTCCTGTACTCCCTTTTCACCCATGACTGCGTGGCCAAGCATGCCTCCAACTCAATCCTCAAGTTTGCAGACGACGCAACAGTAGTAGACTTGATTACCAACAACGACGAGACAGCCTACAGGGAGGAAGTGAAGGCTCAGGGAGTGTGGTGTCAGGAAAATAACCTCTCACTCAACCTCAACAAAACAAAGGAGATGATCGTGGACTTCAGGAAACAGCACAGGGAGAACCCCCCTATCCACATCGATGGGACAGCAGTGGAGAAGGTGTAAAGTTTTAAGTTCCTCAGCGCACATATCACTGCAAACTGAAATGGTCCACCCACACAGAGTTGTGAACAAGGCGCAAAAGCGCCTCTTCAACATCAGGAGGCTGAATACATTTGGCTTGGCACCTAAAACCCTCACAAACTTTTACAGATGCACAATTGAAAGCATCCTGTCGGGCTGTATCACCGCCTGGTACGGCAACTGCATCACCCACAACCGCAGGGCTCTCCAGAGGGTGGTGCGGTCTGCACAACGCATCACCAGGAGCCAACTACCTGCCTTCCAGGATACCTACAGCATCCGATGTCACAGGAAGGCCAAAAAGACCATCAAGGACAACAACCACCCAAGGTCAGTACAGGTGCATCAAAGCTGGGACCGAGAGACTGAAAAACAGCTTTTATCACAAGGCCATCAGAATGTTAAAGAGCCATCACTTGCACAGAGTGGCTGCTGCCGACATATACATGTTATATGTTAGTAATTTAGCACATACTCTTAATCAGAGCCACTTACAGTTAGTTCATTCATCTTAATAACATAGCTAGGTGAGACAACCACGTATCACAGTCAAATATACAGGATACGTACATTCCATTCCAGCTAAACAATGGATATATAGCGTTTTGCATCTTAAATCTATGAATACAAAACCTGAGAACAGTAATATTTTACACACACATGAAGGTACATACAATAATTTCTAATGAAAAAACACAAATGTGAAAAATATATAGCGTTTTGAAATTAAACTTCATACATTTTCACACTGTCAATCATCAAGTTTCAGCTTGATACTATTTGATTGCTAAATGATCATATGCAATATTACTTCCCATATAAGGACATGCTGGATGTTGATCGTCATCATTTTAGCTGTGACTTAGTGATCTCTATCTAACTGTGAGGAGTTTCAGTGTCAAGAGACAATATAAGAGGCCTGTGTTTGACGTTGCAAGTCAGTCACATATGAACCTTCTTCACCCCGAGGGCTGAGACTGTATCTAGTCATAGCCTGCTGCTACTTCTCCTACTACTACTTCTACTGCTGCTGTAAAGCCATGAAGACTGTCGCTCTCCTCTTCTCCTTTACATTTGCGCTGGTCTTCACTGCGGTCACTGATGAGACTCATCTATTGGATACGATCATCTGCGAGGTTGAAAAGATCCTCAATGGAGGTCCGGAGGTAAGAAAATTGAAATTTTGCATATAACAAGTGTAATAACTGCATTATAATCCATTGTATCTACAGTGTTATCAAATGTTGCTCTGCTCTATTGGATTAGAAGGCCTCTTGTTAAAAATGAGAGCAAAAGGGGTCATGAAAAATGACACAAATAACAAACATTTTGTGACGTTTTGTTTCTAGCTTCAGGCCCTTTTGGACAGTCTAGTGCCAGCGGGATTCGATCAAGATCGCTGCAGGGCAAACGGGGTAAATTGTATCCATAATCTTGATGAATAGAATGAAAACATGGTAGACAATGTTCCATTATGGGCCGGAATCCCCAGACACAGACTAAGCCTAGTCCTAGAGAATAAAAACCATGTTCAATGGATATTCACCATTGAAAAGTGCTCCTTAGTCCAAGACTAGCCTTAATTTGTGTCTGGAAAACAGGACCCTCACGTCCATCAGTGATAACTACTGTTAACTTACCCATGTCAACACGTGTTGATGCAAATCAGACACTTATTAATGCTGACCAGAAAGTCGACCATGTATTTTAAGAATTTTCTACAGGCTATTATTGAATCCATTACAACAGCAGATTCATCAATAACCATGACACTCTCCAATTCCAGCCTGAAGATTTCTGCATAGCTGAGACTATTCTGTCTGCCATAAGCCATACGCAGCACAGGATTCCATTAAACAACATATCTAAAATCAGTAGAGTGTTGAAGCAGTACAATAAGGTAAGGAATCATTCAGACAAATTAAGCTTGGTTGGGGGGGGGGGGGGGTCTACTCTAGCCTGGGCTGCAAATTCTTGTCATGCCAAAGGAGTGGCATGATGGCACAAACAGACTGGTACCCAGGCTAGCTTAGGTGTATTCAGTGAAACATCCAAAATGTTGCAGATATACATTCATGAGTAGAGATTATGTCTGTTCAACACAATGTATGTATATCTTGTACTGTTGCACACACTTGAACAAAGCCCTGCTCTTGTCAATCAAACAGTAACTACTACTCTGACTATTAGCCATAACAATTATCAGTGTAGAAAAAGTAACTCAAAACATACAGGGCGGTGTTTCAGACATGGATGAAGTCTAGGCCTGGACTAAAAAGCACTTTCTATGGAAATTATCTTAATCTGAGTCCATTAAACTGGCTTCATCCTAGTCCAGGAAAACGCCCCCATAATGCAATAATACTTGATTCATCCGCAAAAAAAATCTTGTTTCTTTACACAAGATGTATTGCGCACCATGCATGTTGTAGATGAACACCCTGAGCCTTGTTGAAGTACAGCATGTTAGGGTTCTAAGGTAGTGATCTGGGTTCTGTAGGCAGTCTACAGTTCTCAGTGGAATGTTCTCTGTTCTCTCCCCAGTTTCATCCAACCAACTGCACTGTGAAGGAGAACGGTGATGAGGAACAGCTTCGCGATCTCCTGACAAACCTCTACAAGTGTGCCCAGGTCATCAACTCTCGTCCCCACCCTGCCGTTCATCGCAAACGACACTAGAGCTTTGCTGAGAGGACTGATGGAAACTCTATCGACTCTGCATAGTCCAGTACCTCATATTGTTATTTATTGTATTGTATTTAAATGTATTATGACATTTATTTTTGTACTATTTATGAATAAATTAACTTGTAAAAGTGGCAAAAAGTATTGTTCTAAATGTGGTTTATTAAGTGTGTTGATCCTACTGCACCATAGATTTTCTAGCCATGACCTTTTCCTGACTCTAGCCTCAAACTACATTTTATAATGTGGAATCACTCAACTGTCTGGCAGTCTCCACACTAAAGCACTGGTAAAACACAATCATTAACGTTATACTGTTTCAGGCAAATTGTGGAAAAAGGCAAATTCTTGGCAGTGGCCATGGCGTTATAGCATCAATCAATCATTATTTTATAAAGTCCTTTTTACATCAGCAGTTGTCACAAAGTGCTTTACAGAAACCCAGCCTAAAACCCCAGAGAGCTTTACAGATACCCAACCTAGAACCCCAGAGAGCTTTACAGATACCCAACCTAAAACCCCAGAGAGCTTTACAGATACCCAACCTAAAACCCCAGAGAGCAAGCAATACAGAAGCACAGTGACTAGGAAAAACTCCCAAGAAGCCAGGAAGAAACCTAGAGAGGAAGAAACCTAGCATGATTCCAATCTTAAAACATGCTACACACGGCAACCAGACAAATCACACGGCAACCAGACAAATCACACGGCATCCAGACAAATCACACGGCAACCATACAAATCACACCTAAAAAGACAAAGAAAGAGAGTGAGATTAAACATGTGCAATAATTTAATAAATTACTAAAATACAGGGGGGGGGGGCTCAGTAGATGTAAACATTTGAAATACAGTATATTCCAAAAATAAAGACACTTTGCTTCCACTACAATACACCATGAACGATGAGATGAAAAGGAAGAAATCAAAGCGTGACAATAAATGGCTTAGTTAGTGTTTAATGGGCGAATGGCACTACTATATAGATGGGTTAGCTGACATCAGGGAAATGATGTGTGTGTCGATAAGGCAGAAGTCCGTGTGGTGTTATAATTCTGGACAGTCAGATAGCTAACAACAATGACAAGAAGCTGCTACGCAGGGAATCGTAGGAGGCTGGTTTCAGCTTATCCCGTTTTATTCGGAGGTGTTTCGACTGATGTCACGTCCATGCTAACATGGTGAAAATACCCTAGCTAACCGACAACTGTAACGATGCATTTTTAGAGATAAGCGCTCATTGTGCAAATGTATTTGTTTTCAATAAACATTTGGAAACTAAATATACTGTAGTTTGTCTCATAGTTGCGCACTCGTCGGTATTGTTGCTAAACAACCAACCCGTCTATGGAAGCGGTATGGCATGCATGTCCTGCCCTTCAGACATAAAGGAAACCAAGCTTAAAGCTCACTTTAGACGCCCATAAGTCTGATGCTTGAAATAAGGGCATTATGACCTGTGGTGCACATATGAATCATTTCTGGAATTGTTCTTTTGTTAAAGGCCATCAGATGTATCCATTACATCCTGCCAGTAGAAGTGGCGGCGTCGGCATCTCAAAACAGTGTTAGTTGTTGTCGTCGCTTTCAAGACCTGATCAAAAACCATGGCTTGTGCTCATCATAGACTAATCTCATACGTCCCAAATGGGACCCTATTCCCTATTTAGTGCACTACTTTTGACCAGAGCCTTACGGGACACCCTATGAGCCCTGGTCAAAAGTAGTGCACTATAAAGGGAATAGGGTTTCATTTGGGACACAGACTGTGTGTTGCCCACTGAACTGTGCTCAATGACTACATTAAGAATCAACATTAAGCTGACTATCCTCAACAAGCCTCCCCTTATTATAATACAAGGTCCCCTTGACTTGAGAAGTCCAAGGGGCAGGTCCAAATGACACCCTATTCCCTATTTAGTGCACTACTTTTGACCAGGGCTCATAGGGTGACAATAGGGCTCTGGTCAAAAGTAGTGCACTAAATAGGGAATAGGCTGCACCATTTGGGACGCTGGCTAAACCCTACAGTACAGTTTCTGCTGCCTGCTCCCTCCCTCCCTGACCGATCAACCGTTTCCTCTCCTCCCTTCACATTTAAAACCTTACTTGGCTATACAGTGTATTAAGAAAATCTTCTTAAATAACGACAATAAAGATCTTCATGTTCGACTATTGATTGACTGACTGTTGTTCATTCTAAGGTAAAGTAGTGTAGATTCATTGACTGACTGTTGTTCATTCTAAGGTAAAGTAGTGTAGATTCATTGACTGACTGCTGTTCATTCTAAGGTAAAGTAGTGTAGATTCATTGACTGACTGTTGTTCATTCTAAAGGTAAAGTAGTGTAGATTCATTGACTGACTGTTGTTCATTCTAAGGTAAAGTAGTGTAGATTCATTGACTGACTGTTGTTCATTCTAAAGGTAAAGTAGTGTAGATTAATTGACTGACTGTTGTTCATTCTAAGGTAAAGTAGTGTAGATTCATTGACTGACTGTTGTTCATTCTAAGGTAAAGTAGTGTAGATTAATTGACTGACTGTTGTTCATTCTAAGGTAAAGTAGTGTAGATTCATTGACTGACTGTTGTTCATTCTAAGGTAAAGTAGTGTAGATTCATTGACTGACTGTTGTTCATTCTAAAGGTAAAGTAGTGTAGATTCATTGACTGACTGTTGTTCATTCTAAGGTAAAGTAGTATAGATTAATTGACTGACTGTTGTTCATTCTAAAGGTAAAGTAGTGTAGATTCATTGACTGACTGTTGTTCATTCTAAGGTAAAGTAGTGTAGATTAATTGACTGACTGTTGTTCATTCTAAGGTAAAGTAGTGTAGATTCATTGACTGACTGTTGTTCATTCTAAGGTAAAGTAGTGTAGATTAATTGACTGACTGTTGTTCATTCTAAGGTAAAGTAGTGTAGATTCATTGACTGACTGTTGTTCATTCTAAAGGTAAAGTAGTGTAGATTCATTGACTGACTGTTGTTCATTCTAAGGTAAAGTAGTGTAGATTCATTGACTGACTGTTGTTCATTCTAAGGTAAAGTAGTGTAGATTCATTGACTGACTGCTGTTCATTCTAAGGTAAAGTAGTGTAGATTCATTGACTGACTGCTGTTCATTCTAAGGTAAAGCAGTGTAGATTCATTGCAGTACATGGGGCTCCAGCCCTGATTGGCTCTCTCACTGCAGCAGCGATTCCATCACAGCCTCGGGCTTCGCTGATCTTTTCCTGTCAGGAGATAAGAGGGATGCATCACAAATGGCACCCTATTCCCTATATAGTGCACTACTTTAGACCAGAGCCCTATGGCACCCTATTCCCTATATAGTGCACTACTTAAGACCAGAGCCCTATGGCACCCTATTCCCTATATAGTGCACTACTTTAGACCAGAGCCCTATGGCACCCTATTCCCTATATAGTGCACTACTTTTGACCAGGGCCCATAGGGAATAGGGTGCCATTTGAGACGCAAATGAGATGATCATGGGGTTAATATACACTGAGTATACAAAAGAACACCTGCTCTTTCCATGACAGAGTGAACAGGTGAATCCAGGTGAATCTGTTATTGATGTCACTTAAATCCACTTCAAATCAGTGTAGATGAAGGGGAGGAGACCGGTTAAAAATTATTTTTAAGCTTTGAGACAATGGAGACATGGATTGTGTATGTGAACCATTCAGAGGGTGAACGGGCAAGACTAAAGATTGAAGTGCCTTTGAACAGGGTACTGCAACGATGTTGGGTTTTTGACGCTCAACAGTTTCCTGTGTGTATCAAGAATGGTCCCCCACCCAAAGGACATCCAGCCAACTGGACACAACTGTGGGAAGCATTGGGGTCAACATGGGGAAGCAGCATCCCTGTGGAACGCTTTCGACCCCTTGTAGAGTCCATGCCCCGACCAATTGAGGCTGTTCTAAAGGTAAAAGGGTGTTCAATATTAGGAAGGTATTCCTAATGTTTTGTCCACTCAGTGTATTAGTACTGTTATCCTGGTTGGTATATTAGTACTGTTATCCTGGTTGGTATATTAGTACTGTTATCCTGGTTGGTATATTAGTACTGTTATCCTGGTTGGTATATTAGTACTGTTATCCTGGTTGGTATATTAGTACTGTTATCCTGGTTGGTATATTAGTACTGCTATCCTGGTTGGTATATTAGTACTGTTATCCTGGTTGGTATATTAGTACTGTTATCCTGGTTGGTATATTAGTACTGTTATCCTGGTTGGTATATTAGTACTGTTATCCTGGTTGGTATATTAGTACTGTTATCCTGGTTGGTATATTAGTACTGTTATCCTGGTTGGTATATTAGTACTGTTATCCTGGTTGGTATATTAGTACTGTTATCCTGGTTGGTATATTAGTACTGTTATCCTGGTTGGTATATTAGTACTGTTATCCTGGTTGGTATATTAGTACTGTTATCCTGGTTGGTATATTAGTACTGTTATCCTGGTTGGTATATTAGTACTGTTATCCCGGTTGGTATATTAGTACTGTTATCCCGGTTGGTATATTAGTACTGTTATCCTGGTTGGTATATTAGTACTGTTATCCTGGTTGGTATATTAGTACTGTTATCCTGGTTGGTATATTAGTACTGTTATCCTGGTTGGTATATTAGTACTGTTATCCTGGTTGGTATATTAGTACTGTTATCCCGGTTGGTATATTAGTACTGTTATCCCGGTTGGTATATTAGTACTGTTATCCTGGTTGGTATATTAGTACTGTTATCCTGGTTGGTATATTAGTACTGTTATCCTGGTTGGTATATTAGTACTGTTATCCTGGTTGGTATATTAGTACTGTTATCCTGGTTGGTATATTAGTACTGTTATCCTGGTTGGTATATTAGTACTGTTATCCCGGTTGGTATATTAGTACTGTTATCCTGGTTGGTATATTAATACTATTATCCTGGTTGGTATTAACACTGTTATTCATGGTGGATAACGATGTACCGACAGCAGCTGGGGGACAGACGGTGGTGGTGGTTTACCTTCGTCCAGTCTTGGGTCTACTACTCTTGGAGGACCTGGGCCTCTCCAGCTTCATCAGTGACTGTCTCATACTCTCCTCTGTGTAGGCCAAGTACACATGGGACAAGTCCATCTGAAACGGCTGGGGGGAGAGAGGAAGAGAGGAAGGAGAGAGGGATAGAGAGAGGGAGAGAGGATAGAGAGAGGGAGAAAGGTAGGAGAGAAGGAGAGAGGAAGGAGAGAGGGATAGAGAGAGGGAGAGAGGAAGGAGAGAGGGAGAGGGGAAGGAGAGAGGGAGACAGAGAGGGAGAGAGGAAGGAGAGAGGAAGGAGAGAGGAAGGAGAGAGGGAGAGAGGAAGGAGAGAGGGATAGAGAGAGGGGGAGAGGAAGGAGAGAGGGATAGAGAGAGGGAGAAAGGTAGGAGAGAGGGAGAGAGGAAGGAGAGAGGGAGAGAGAGAGGGAGAGAGGAAGGAGAGAGGGAGAGAGAGAGGGAGAGAGAGAGGGAGAGAGGAAGGAGAGAGGAAGGAGAGAGGAAGGATAGAGGGAGAGAGGAAGGAGAGAGGGATAGAGAGAGGAAGGAGAAAGGGAGAGAGGAAGGAGAGAGGGAGAGAGGAAGGAGAGAGGGAGAGAGAGAGGGAGAGAGGAAGGAGAGAGGAAGGAGAGAGGAAGGAGAGAGGGAGAGAGGAAGGAGAGAGGGATAGAGAGAGGGGGAGAGGAAGGAGACAGGGAGAGAGGAAGGAGAGAGGGAGAGAGGAAGGAGAGAGGGATAGAGAGAGGGAGAAAGGTAGGAGAAAGGGAGAGAGGAAGGAGAGAGGGATAGAGAGAGGGAGAGAGGAAGGAGAGAGGAAGGATAGAGGGAGAAAGGGATAGAGGAAGGAGAGATGGAGAGAGAGGGAGAGAGAGAGGGAGAGAGGAAGGAGAAAGGGAGAGAGGAAGGAGAGAGGGAGAGAGGAAGGAGAGAGGAAGGAGAGAGGGATAGAGAGAGGGAGAAAGGTAGGAGAGAGGGAGAGAGGAAGGAGAGAGGGAGAGAGAGAGGGAGAGAGGAAGGAGAGAGGAAGGAGAGAGGAAGGATAGAGGGAGAGAGGAAGGAGAGAGGGATAGAGAGAGGAAGGAGAAAGGGAGAGAGGAAGGAGAAAGGGAGAGAGGAAGGAGAGAGGGAGAGAGGAAGGAGAGAGGGAGAGAGGAAGGAGAGAGGGATAGAGAGAGGGAGAAAGGTAGGAGAAAGGGAGAGAGGAAGGAGAGAGGGATAGAGAGAGGGAGAGAGGAAGGAGAGAGGAAGGATAGAGGGAGAGAGGGATAGAGGAAGGAGAGATGGAGAGAGAGAGGGAGAGAGAGAGGGAGAGAGGAAGGAGAAAGGGAGAGAGGAAGGAGAGAGGGAGAGAGGAAGGAGAGAGGGATAGAGAGAGGGAGAAAGGTAGGAGAGAGGGAGAGAGGAAGGAGAGAGGGAGAGAGAGAGGGAGAGAGGAAGGAGAGAGGAAGGAGAGAGGAAGGAGGAGAGAGGAAGGAGGAGAGAGGAAGGAGAGAGGGATAGAGAGAGGGAGAGAGGAAGGAGAAAGGGAGAGAGGAAGGAGAGAGGGAGAGAGGAATAGAGAGAGGGAGAGAGGAAGGAGAGAGGGATAGAGAGAGGGAGAGAGGAAGGAGAGAGGAAGGGGAGAGGGAGAGAGGAAGGAGAGAGGGATAGAGAGAGGAAGGAGAAAGGGAGAGAGGTAGGGGAGAAAGGAGAGAGGGAGAGAGGTAGGGGAGAAAGGAGAGAGGGAGAGAGGTAGGAGAGAGGGAGAGAGGGAGAAAGGTAGGAGAAAGGGAGAGAGGAAGGAGAGAGGGATAGAGAGAGGGAGAAAGGTAGGAGAGAGGGAGAGAGGGAGAGAGAGAGGGAGAGAGGAAGGAGAAAGGGAGAGAGGAAGGAGAGAGGGAGAGAGGAAGGAGAGAGGAAGGAGAGAGGGATAGAGAGAGGGAGAAAGGTAGGAGAGAGGGAGAGAGGAAGGAGAGAGGGAGAGAGAGAGGGAGAGAGGAAGGAGAGAGGAAGGAGAGAGGAAGGATAGAGGGAGAGAGGAAGGAGAGAGGGATAGAGAGAGGGAGAAAGGTAGGAGAGAGGGAGAGAGGGAGAGAGAGAGGGAGAGAGGAAGGAGAAAGGGAGAGAGGAAGGAGAGAGGGAGAGAGGAAGGAGAGAGGAAGGAGAGAGGGATAGAGAGAGGGAGAAAGGTAGGAGAGAGGGAGAGAGGAAGGAGAGAGGGAGAGAGAGAGGGAGAGAGGAAGGAGAGAGGAAGGAGAGAGGAAGGATAGAGGGAGAGAGGAAGGAGAGAGGGATAGAGAGAGGAAGGAGAAAGGGAGAGAGGAAGGAGAGAGGGATAGAGAGGGAGAGAGGAAGGAGAGAGGGAGAGAGGAAGGAGAGAGGGATAGAGAGAGGGGGAGAGGAAGGAGACAGGGAGAGAGGAAGGAGAGAGGGAGATAGGAAGGAGAGAGGGATAGAGAGAGGGAGAAAGGTAGGAGAAAGGGAGAGAGGAAGGAGAGAGGGATAGAGAGAGGGAGAGAGGAAGGAGAGAGGAAGGAGAGAGGAAGGATAGAGGGAGAGAGGAAGGAGAGATGGAGAGAGAGAGGGAGAGAGAGGGAGAGAGGAAGGAGAAAGGGAGAGAGGAAGGAGAGAGGGAGAGAGGAAGGAGAGAGGAAGGAGAGAGGGATAGAGAGAGGGAGAAAGGTAGGAGAGAGGGAGAGAGGAAGGAGAGAGGGAGAGAGAGAGGGAGAGAGGAAGGAGAGAGGGAGAGAGAGAGGGAGAGAGGAAGGAGAGAGGAAGGATAGAGGGAGAGAGGAAGGAGAGAGGGATAGAGAGAGGAAGGAGAAAGGGAGAGAGGAAGGAGAGAGGGAGAGAGGAAGGAGAGAGGGAGAGAGAGAGGGAGAGAGGAAGGAGAGAGGGAGAGAGGAAGGAGAGAGGGAGAGAGGAAGGAGAGAGGGATAGAGAGAGGGGGAGAGAGAGGGGGAGAGGAAGGAGACAGGGAGAGAGGAAGGAGAGAGGGAGAGAGGAAGGAGAGAGGGATAGAGAGAGGGAGAAAGGTAGGAGAAAGGGAGAGAGGAAGGAGAGAGGGATAGAGAGAGGGAGAGAGGAAGGAGAGAGGAAGGATAGAGGGAGAAAGGGATAGAGGAAGGAGAGATGGAGAGAGAGGGAGAGAGAGAGGGAGAGAGGAAGGAGAAAGGGAGAGAGGAAGGAGAGAGGGAGAGAGGAAGGAGAGAGGAAGGAGAGAGGGATAGAGAGAGGGAGAAAGGTAGGAGAGAGGGAGAGAGGAAGGAGAGAGAGAGGGAGAGAGGAAGGAGAGAGGAAGGAGAGAGGAAGGATAGAGGGAGAGAGGAAGGAGAGAGGGATAGAGAGAGGAAGGAGAAAGGGAGAGAGGAAGGAGAGAGGGAGAGAGGTAGGAGAGAGGAAGGAGAGAGGGAGAGAGGAAGGAGAGAGGAAGGAGAAAGGGAGAGAGGAAGGAGAGAGGGAGAGAGGAAGGAGAAAGGGAGAGAGGAAGGAGAGAGGGATAGAGAGAGGGAGAAAGGTAGGAGAAAGGGAGAGAGGAAGTAGAGAGGGATAGAGAGAGGGAGAGAGGAAGGAGAGAGGAAGGAGAGGGAGAGAGGAAGGAGAGAGGGATAGAGAGAGGAAGAAAGGTAGGAGAAAGGGAGAGAGGAAGGAGAGAGGGATAGAGAGAGGGAGAGAGGAAGGAGAGAGGAAGGATAGAGGGAGAGAGGAAGGAGAGAGGGATAGAGAGAGGAAGGAGAAAGGGAGAGAGGTAGGAGAGAAAGGAGAGAGGGAGAGAGGTAGGAGAGAGGGAGAGAGGAAGGAGAGAGGAAGGAGAGAGGGATAGAGAGAGGGAGAGAGGAAGGAGAAAGGGAGAGAGGAAGGAGAGAGGGAGAGAGGAATAGAGAGAGGGAGAGAGGAAGGAGAGAGGGATAGAGAGAGGGAGAGAGGAAGGAGAGAGGAAGGGGAGAGGGAGAGAGGAAGGAGAGAGGGATAGAGAGAGGAAGGAGAAAGGGAGAGAGGTAGGGGAGAAAGGCGAGAGGGAGAGAGGTAGGGGAGAAAGGAGAGAGGGAGAGAGGTAGGAGAGAGGGAGAGAGGGAGAAAGGAAGGAGAAAGGGAGAGAGGAAGGAGAGAGGGATAGAGAGAGGGAGAGAGGAAGGAGAGAGGGAGAGAGGAAGGAGAGAGGGATAGAGGAAGGAGAGAGGGAGAGAGGAAGGAGAGAGGGATAGAGAGAGGGAGAGAGGAAGGAGAGAGGAAGGAGAAAGGGAGAGAGGAAGGAGAGAGGAAGGAGAGAGGAAGGAGAGAGGGATAGAGAGAGGGAGAAAGGTAGGAGAGAGGGAGAGAGGAAGGAGAGAGGGATAGAGAGAGGGAGAGAGGAAGGAGAGAGGAAGGAGAGAGGAAGGATAGAGGGAGAGAGGAAGGAGAGAGGGATAGAGAGAGGAAGGAGAAAGGGAGAGAGGTAGGAGAGAGGGAGAGAGGAAGGAGAGAGGGAGAGAGGAAGGAGAGAGGGAGAGAGGAAGGAGAGAGGAAGGAGAAAGGGAGAGAGGAAGGAGGGAGGGAGAGAGGAAGGAGAGAGGGATAGAGAGAGGGAGAGAGGTAGGAGAGAGGGTAGAGTAATATTATCCAGATGCACTATGCTGTCTGTCTTCTTATGTAGGCGTGAACTAAGAACTCACATCTTTCTCTTTCTTGTCCAGCACGGGGGTCTGTTTTCTCATGTTGTTACCAGTGTACGCTACACACTTCTGAGGACCAACAAGTAAACAAATAAACAATGTCATAAGCATGAGGCAATCACACCAACGTTCCTCTGTACTGTCTATATTAACTAAGAAACTCCCTCCCCTAAGCATAATTATTCTCAGGTTAAATATTTCACTGTGGCTGAATGCAGAACTCACCAGCTGCCATTCCCCAATGTCCTCATTCCACTGTACGTAGTTCTCGATCATCTCCTGCACCAGACAGGAAGAAGCAGGAACCATATTAGCATCAGCGCTTACTAAATACGCTCTCACACAAACATAAATAGAAACATAAATGGACGGACACACACATTCACGACATGTTACATACCTACACACACACACACACACACACACACACACACACACACACACACACACACACACACACACACACACACACACACACACACACACACACACACACACACGTCTATGACATGTCACACAGACCCACCCACCCATGTCTACAACATGTAGACAGACAGACAGACAGACAGACATGAAGTTGTCACACACACCTGGTATTCCTGTGGGATGAAGCTGTCTATGATGAGCATCTGCAGTCGTAGCTCTCTGCTGAGGTGGCGGATATTCTCCAGCAGGCCCTCGATCTCCCGGTGATGCTCCTGCTGCAGGTCGGCCATCTGACAACACAACAACAACAACCTCTCAACAACCACACGACAACCACTGAACCATGTTATGTTAACGTTCTGCTGCAGGTCGGCCATCTGACAACACAACAACAACCTCTCAACAACCACACGACAACCACTGAACCATGTTATGTTAACGTTCTGCTGCAGGTCGGCCATCTGACAACACAACGACAACCACTGAACCCATGCCATGTGTTGATGAAGAAATGAACCAATGCCATGTGTTGATGAAGAAATGAACCAATGCCGTGTGTTGATGAAGAAATGAACCAATGCCGTGTGTTGATGAAGAAATGAACCAATGCCGTGTGTTGATGAAGAAATGAGCCAATGCCGTGTGTTGATGAAGAAATGAGCCAATGCCATGTGTTGATGAAGAAATGAACCAATGCCGTGTGTTGATGAAGAAATGAACCAATGCCGTGTGTTGATGAAGAAATGAACCAATGCCGTGTGTTGATGAAGAAATGAGCCAATGCCGTGTGTTGATGAAGAAATGAGCCAATGCCGTGTGTTGATGAAGAAATGAACCAATGCCGTGTGTTGATGAAGAAATGAACCAATGCCGTGTGTTGATGAAGAAATGAGCCAATGCCGTGTGTTGATGAAGAAATGAACCAATGCCGTGTGTTGATGAAGAAATGAACCAATGCCGTGTGTTGATGAAGAAATGAGCCAATGCCGTGTGTTGATGAAGAAATGAACCAATGCCGTGTGTTGATGAAGAAATGAGCCAATGCCGTGTGTTGATGAAGAAATGAACCAATGCCGTGTGTTGATGAAGAAATGAGCCAATGCCGTGTGTTGATGAAGAAATGAACCAATGCCGTGTGTTGATGAAGAAATGAGCCAATGCCATGTGTTGATGAAGAAATGAACCAATGCCATGTGTTGATGAAGAAATGAACCAATGCCGTGTGTTGATGAAGAAATGAGCCAATGCCATGTGTTGATGAAGAAATGAACCAATGCCATGTGTTGATGAAGAAATGAACCAATGCCATGTGTTGATGAAGAAATGAACCAATGCCATGTGTTGATGAAGAAATGAACCAATGCCGTGTGTTGATGAAGAAATGAACCAATGCCATGTGTTGATGAAGAAATGAGCCAATGCCGTGTGTTGATGAAGAAATGAGCCAATGCCGTGTGTTGATGAAGAAATGAGCCAATGCCGTGTGTTGATGAAAAAATGAGCCAATGCCGTGTGTTGATGAAGAAATGAGCCAATGCCATGTGTTGATGAAAAAATGAGCCAATGCCATGTGTTGATGAAGAAATGAGCCAATGCCATGTGTTAACGAAGAAATGAACCAATGCCATGTGTTGATGAAGAAATGAGCCAATGCCGTGTGTTGATGAAGAAATGAGCCAATGCCGTGTGTTGATGAAGAAATGAGCCAATGCCGTGTGTTGATGAAGAAATGAGCCAATGCCGTGTGTTGATGAAGAAATGAGCCAATGCCATGTGTTGATGAAGAAATGAACCAATGCCATGTGTTGATGAAGAAATGAACCAATGCCGTGTGTTGATGAAGAAATGAACCAATGCCGTGTGTTGATGAAGAAATGAACCAATGCCGCGTGTTGATGAAGAAATGAACCAATGCCGTGTGTTGATGAAGAAATGAACCAATGCCGTGTGTTGATGAAGAAATGAGCCAATGCCGTGTGTTGATGAAGAAATGAACCAATGCCGTGTGTTGATGAAGAAATGAGCCAATGCCGTGTGTTGATGAAGAAATGAACCAATGCCGTGTGTTGATGAAGAAATGAGCCAATGCCATGTGTTGATGAAGAAATGAACCAATGCCATGTGTTGATGAAGAAATGAACCAATGCCGTGTGTTGATGAAGAAATGAGCCAATGCCATGTGTTGATGAAGAAATGAACCAATGCCATGTGTTGATGAAGAAATGAACCAATGCCATGTGTTGATGAAGAAATGAGCCAATGCCGTGTGTTGATGAAGAAATGAGGCAATGCCATGTGTTGATGAAGAAATGAACCAATGCCATGTGTTGATGAAGAAATGAGCCAATGCCGTGTGTTGATGAAGAAATGAACCAATGCCATGTGTTGATGAAGAAATGAACCAATGCCATGTGTTGATGAAGAAATGAGCCAATGCCGTGTGTTGATGAAGAAATGAGCCAATGCCATGTGTTGATGAAGAAATGAGCCAATGCCGTGTGTTGATGAAAAAATGAGCCAATGCCATGTGTTGATGAAAAAATGAGCCAATGCCATGTGTTGATGAAAAAATGAGCCAATGCCATGTGTTGATGAAGAAATGAGCCAATGCCATGTGTTGATGAAGAAATGAGCCAATGCCGTGTGTTGATGAAGAAATGAGCCAATGCCGTGTGTTGATGAAGAAATGAGCCAATGCCGTGTGTTGATGAAGAAATGAGCCAATGCCGTGTGTTGATGAAGAAATGAGCCAATGCCATGTGTTGATGAAGAAATGAGCCAATGCCGTGTGTTGATGAAGAAATGAGCCAATGCCGTGTGTTGATGAAGAAATGAGCCAATGCCGTGTGTTGATGAAGAAATGAGCCAATGCCGTGTGTTGATGAAGAAATGAACCAATGCCGTGTGTTGATGAAGAAATGAGCCAATGCCGTGTGTTGATGAAAAAATGAGCCAATGCCGTGTGTTGATGAAAAAATGAGCCAATGCCGTGTGTTGATGAAGAAATGAGCCAATGCCATGTGTTGATGAAGAAATGAGCCAATGCCATGTGTTGATGAAAAAATGAGCCAATGCCGTGTGTTAACGAAGAAATGAGCCAATGCCATGTGTTGATGTGACTGCTCCGGGACAAATCTATACGAGATGGCCACAAAGACATTCATGATCTTTTGGATCTTTCTGAAATTAGAGCCACAGAAAATATCCTTTTTGGTGAAGGATGTTTGGCATACCTTTGAAGTCTGTATCCTAAATAATTATTGAGAATGTATTAATTATATGTGTTATACACTGAGTGTACAAAACATTATGAACACCTGCTCTTTCCATGAAAGACTGACCAGGTGAATCCAGGTGAAAGCTGTGATCCCTTATTGATGTCACTTGTTAAATCCACTTCAATCAGTGTAGATGAAGAGGAGGAGACAGGTTAAAAATGATAGTTAAGCCTTGAGACAATGGATTGTGTAGGTGTGCCATTCAGAGGGTGAATGGGCAAGACAAAAGATTGAAGTACCTTTGAACAGGGTATGGTAGTAGGTGCCAAGCGCACCGGTTTGTATCAAGAACTGCAACACTGCTGGATTTTTCATGCTCAACAGTTTCCCGTGTTTATCAAGAATGGTTCACCACCCAAAGAACATCCAGCCAACTTAACAAAAATGTGGGAAGCATTTGAGTCAATATGGGCCAACATCCCTGTGGAATCATTTCATCACCTTGCAGAGTCCATGCCCCGACGAATTGAGGCTGATCAGAGGGCAAAGGGGGGTGCAACTCAATATTAAGAAGGTGTCCTTAATGTTGTGTACAGTCAATGTAATGAACCAATGCTGTGTGTTACTGAACCAATGCTGTGTGTTAATGAAGTAATGAACCAATGCTGTGTGTTACTGAACCAATTCTGTGTGTTACTGAACCAATGCTGTGTGTTAATGAACCAATGATGTGTGTTAATGAACCAATGTTGTGTGTTAATGAAGTAATGAACCAATGCTGTGTGTTAATGAACCAATGCTGTGTGTTAATGAAGTAATGAACCAATGCTGTGTGTTAATGAACCAATGCTGTGTGTTAATGAAGTAATGAACCAATGCTGTGTGTTACTGAACCAATGCTGTGTGTTACTGAACCAATGCTGTGTGTTAATGAACCAATGCTGTGTGTTAATGAACCAATGCTGTGTGTTAATGAACCAATGCTGTGTGTTAATGAAGTAATGAACCAATGCTGTGTGTTACTGAACCAATGCTGTGTGTTAATGAACCAATGCTGTGTGTTAATGAACCAATGCTGTGTGTTAATGAACCAATGTTGTGTGTTAATGAAGTAATGAACCAATGCTGTGTGTTAATGAACCAATGCTGTGTGTTAATGAAGTAATGAACCAATGCTGTGTGTTAATGAACCAATGCTGTGTGTTAATGAATTAACCAATGCTGTGTGTTAATGAAGTAATGCTGTGTGTTAATGAACCAATGCTGTGTGTTAATGAACCAATGTTGTGTGTTAATGAAGTAATGAACCAATGCTGTGTGTTAATGAACCAATGCTGTGTGTTAATGAAGTAATGAACCAATGCTGTGTGTTAATGAACCAATGCTGTGTGTTAATGAAGTAATGAACCAATGCTGTGTGTTACTGAACCAATGCTGTGTGTTAATGAACCAATGCTGTGTGTTAATGAATGAACCAATGCTGTGTGTTAATGAAGTAATGCTGTGTGTTAATGAAGTAATGCTGTGTGTTAATGAACCAATGCGGTGTGTTAATGAAGTAATGAACCAATGCGGTGTGTTAATGAAGTAATGAACCAATGCGGTGTGTTAATGAATGAACCAATGCTGTGTGTTACTGAACCAATGCGGTGTGTTAATGAACCAATGCTGTGTGTTAATGAAGTAATGAACCAATGCGGTGTGTTAATGAATGAACCAATGCTGTGTGTTACTGAACCAATGCGGTGTGTTAATGAACCAATGCTGTGTGTTAATGAAGTAATGAACCAATGCGGTGTGTTACTGTTCTGCTCCTGCTGCAGGTCATCCACAACACCACAAGGCCCCAGTCCTGTGTTTGAATCCACTTGGGATACATCCTATTCACTATATAGTGCACTAGTTTCCACCAAGTCCAAGTCCTGTGTCCAAGTCGTACATTCTTACCTCTGACTTGGCAGCCATCAGCATGGTCCAGACTTTCTTCAGCTTCTTGGTCTTCCCCTGAGCCTCCTCTTGCAGACTGGAGTACTTCTCCTCCATGTCCAGACGCTCCGCCTGCATGGACGTCACAAACAAGACAGGGAGTTTTGGATTTCATTTCATTTATTGAATCATTAAAACCGGGAAACACTTTTGAACCTCATTAATTATCTCCATGTAGAAACTGGTACGGTGCTGGAGATACTGAATCTGACGTTAAAAAGTTGTAAAGTCTCCCTTGAACATAGAAGACTGCTCCGCCGGAGACAACAGAACATGCAGGAATACAATAACATCTGAAGGCTTTTTCCCCACGATGGAAACAAGATGGAGTATTTTGGTATTTTATTAGGATCCCCATTAGCTGTTGCAAAAGCAGCAACTACTCTTCATGGTGTCCACACAAAACATGAACCATAATACAGAATGACATGATACAGAACATCATTAGACAAGAACAGCACTACATACATTTTTAAAAGATACTCTATTCCCTATGTAGTTCACTGCTTCTGACCAGAGTCAGTTTGTAGATTTTATTACGTTCAATTCCTCTGCTCATCGACAGATGCCATTGCCATTTTCAGGGAAAGCAAAGCAGGCACCTCATCTGAACTAGCAAGGTGCTGACTGGTGTGACTTAGTAGACTTTAAGGCAGTGATTTTCAAACTTTTTCAGCATGGATTCTATTTTTTTCCACCAGAAATCCTGGCAACCACACCCCACCCAAAATTGAATGGCAACATAAAAAATAAAAATATATTTTTTTTAATGACAAGCTTAAAAAATATATATATAATTTAATGACAACCTTAAAAAAAAAAAAAACGTCAACAAATAACGTTAAATTCATGACATTTTCATCTCTCATGAAAATTACAAGAACCAATAAATACATTTACTCATCTTTCTCAACAGCAACATAAATATATTGTCCCATAAAATAATCTGTAGTCTCAATTTTTGTCCCTCCCCCGACATAGGGCTCTAGTCAAAAGTAGTGCACTATGTAAGGAATAGGGTGCCAGTTGGACATGTGACAGTTAATACGTTATGACTCATTTCATTTCCCAATATGCTGGGCATGTGCCATCTCAACAAAATATGACCTCTCATCAGCGCCACTCATCACTGAGAATCAACCCCGCTCAAACAGAGGAAGTGTAGTAGGGAGTATTTTGATGCAGAAATGAGACATGTCAGATGACCAAGGTTGAGTTAACCACTAAGCCATATATGTATAACAGCTCTTCAGTTGTCTGAACTAGGACCCTGGTGCTGTAGATTATATCATATTCTGAGATAGAACTGCTTCTCCTCCAGTCCTCTGCAGCGCTGCTTTGGGTTGATGGTATGATGTACAGTGCCTTCAGAAAGTATTCACACCCCTTGACTTTTTCCAAATGTTCTTGTGTTACAGCCTGAATTTCGAAAAATATAATTCCACTTTGACATTATGGGGTATTATGTGTAGGTCAGTGACACAAAAATCAACATTTTATCACTTTCAAATGCAGGCTATAACAACTAAACGTGGAAAAAGTAAAAGGGTCTGAATAGTTTTTGAAGGCCCTGTAATATAGTGTGTAAGAAGGTATACCTCCTTCTCCTCTAGTTCTCTGCGGAGCTGCTCAGCCCTCCTGCGTCTCTCCTCTAACTCATTGTTAGACTCCTGCAGTAGTTTCTCCTGCTCCTCAGCCTTGGCCAGGAGGTCCACTCCTCCTACGATCACCTTCTTCTCCAGGGCTGACAGCTTCTCCAGCAGCAGGTGATGCTCCTGCCTGGGGGAAGGAGGTTAGAGGTCAGGGCTCAGTAGATCTGAAAATAGCTTCAGTAGGTTAGATGGAGTTTCTGTCATATTCCTTATACCCTTCTAGAGGTCTCTGATCGACAAGAGGGCATCCAAAAGTATCTAGGGGTGGGGGTGGGGCTAACGTTAGATTATATTTCAAAGCAGTAGATTATTCTCCAACCGTGATTTCTGGAAAATTTGGGAACTTAGGGAATGTTTGTGGAATGTTTGCAACCCCAGACTGTACTCACTGTGCTTTGAGCAGATCCTTCTCTCTCTTCTCCAGTTCTGCCCTGGCCTTGTTCCTCTCCTCCTCCTCCATGTCCAGCTTGGCTTCTAGCTCCTTCCTCTCCTCCTCGATCTTCGCCTGCATCTCCACCATCTTGTCAGGAGAAACCTTCTTCTTCCCTTTAATAATAATAGTGATCATCATTTATTTGACTTATAGAACCATCCCCCAAGTACACAGCCACCATCAAATCAAATTCTATTCGTCACATGCGCTGAATACAACAGGTGTAGATCTGACAGTGAAATGCTGAATACAACAGGTGTAGATCTGACAGTGAAATGCTGAATACAACAGGTGTAGATCTGACAGTGAAATGCTGAATACAACAGGTGTAGATCTGACAGTGAAATGCTGAATACAACAGGTGTAGATCTGACAGTGAAATGCTGAATACAACAGGTGTAGATCTGACAGTGAAATGCTGAATACAACAGGTGTAGATCTGACAGTGAAATGCTGAATACAACAGGTGTAGATCTGACAGTGAAATGATTACTTATGAGCCCCTAATCAACAATGCAGTTACATTTTACAATGCAGTTACATTTACATTTAAACATTTTAATAATAATAATAATACGAATAAGAAATAAAAAGGTAACAAGTAATTAAAGAGCAGCAGTAAAATAACAATAGCGCGACTATATACAGCGGGATATCGGTACAGAGTCAATGTGGAGGCTATATACAGGGTGTTACGGTACAGAGTCAATGTGGAGGCTATATACAGGGTGTTACGGTACAGAGTCAATGTGGAGGCTATATACAGGGTGTTACGGTACAGAGTCAATGTGGAGGCTATATACAGGGTGTTACGGTACAGAGTCAATGTGGAGGCTATATACAGGGTGTTACGGTACAGAGTCAATGTGGAGGCTATATACAGGGTGTTACGGTACAGAGTCAATGTGGAGGCTATATACAGGGTGTTACGGTACAGAGTCAATGTGGAGGCTATATACAGGGTGTTACGGTACAGAGTCAATGTGGAGGCTATATACAGCGGGATATCGGTACAGAGTCAATGTGGAGGCTATATACAGGGTGTTACGGTACAGAGTCAATGTGGAGGCTATATACAGGGGGTACCGGTGCAGAGTCAATGTGGAGGCTATATACAGGGTGTTACGGTACAGAGTCAATGTGCGCGGGCGCCGGTTAGTCGAGGTAATTGAGAGTACATGTAGGTAGCTATTCAAGTGACTATGCATAGATGATAACGTCTATGCATGGACGTTTCTTAATGACACGTCATTGTTTAGTTCCCACCACCTCAACCCACCCACTAAGGGTGGAAGTTTCCCCTAGGTACAGAATGCTGATCAAAGATCTGTATCTAGGGGAACATCACCCTACACCCAACCCAGTCTGATTCGTAGGTTTGCTTAGACAGCACTAGTCTGGTCCCAGATCTGTTTGTGCTTATCCTGCCAACTCCTATGGTCATTGTCACACTGTGCACAAACAGACCTGGGACCGGGCTAAGACAACACATCGTATTACAATGGTCAATTTGTCAAATATTAGATTTAATACACTCTCAACGTGTTAGATAGTAGCTGCTCTTCTACAGAGCAGTAAAAACAGTATCGACATAAATTATCTCCTTGATGAGACAGTAGTCAGTACTTTCTGGAGAAAATATTAATCAGATTAAAAGAAGGAAGTTGAAGGGTGATTTTAAAAGACCTCTGTGTATGTCCCAACTGACACCCCGTTACCTTTATAGTGCACTACATTTGCACAGAGCCCTATGTACCCTGGTCAAAAGTAGTGCACTACAAAGGGGTTCCATCTGAGACCTGTTTCTCGACAGAGTGCAGGCCTCAGGGCAGCTATTTCCTCTTCAGATATTCATATGTCAAGCACAAGGCTCTCAGAGATATGGACATGAAGACGTACGCGATGGGAAAGACCTTGACAGACAGAGTGGCAGTACAGTAGAGAGAACCTTCATTCATATTGACTGACCGACTCAACCATACATTTCATTCTGTTGACGTTTTTTTTTTTTTTTTGCTTTAAAAAGCTGGTTAGTCAATTCAATTATATTAGTTTGATAATTTAACTACATTCTATAGTTCACTGAAAGACATTGCAAATATAACCTGGTCCCAGATCTGTCTGACAACCAGAGTAAAGAAGTTGCCTGGGCACATACAGATCTAAGACCAGACCAGAGACATTGGCTGTATCCCAAATGGCTCCTTAACTATTTTGTGCACTACTTTTGACCAGGGCCACATATGTAGAGATTAGGGTACAGTTTGGAACACAGCCATTGATTGTGGTCAGTTGGGAGTTATTTATCTACAGAGGATGTTTTGGCACCAACCTCTGTCTTCTTGCATTAAGAGGAGAATAGCGAGTCAGAGTCAAACAGGAAGCATTTTGCACCAGGAGGAGAAAGAAGAAATTACACAGTGAGCTGGAACAGTCTTATAGATTCTACAGAGAGGAGGCACAGACACACACAGACAGAAAGAGAGACACAGACAGAACAAGAGACAGACAGAGAGGGAGAGCAAGATAGAGGGAGAGACAAACAGACAGAGGGAGCGAGGCAGACAGACAGAAGGAGAGAGACAGACAGACAGAGGGAGAGAGAGACATATATTGAGAGACACAGACACATAGAGAGAAACACAGAAACCCAGTAATAGTGTTGATATAGTGGTTAGATAGACATGTAACAGTAGTGTTGATATAGTGGTTAGATAGATAGACATGTAGTAGTAGTGTTGATATAGTGGTTAGATAGACATGTAGTAATAGTGTTGATATAGTGGTTAGATAGACATGTAACAGTAGTGTTGATATAGTGGTTAGATAGACATGTAACAGTAGTGTTGATATAGTGGTTAGATAGACATGTAACAGTAGTGTTGATATAGTGGTTAGATAGATAGACATGTAGTAGTAGTGTTGATATAGTGGTTAGATAGACATGTAACAGTAGTGTTGATATAGTGGTTAGATAGACATGTAGTAGTAGTGTTGATATAGTGGTTAGATAGACATGTAACAGTAGTGTTGATATAGTGGTTAGATAGACATGTAACAGTAGTGTTGATATAGTGGTTAGATAGACATGTAACAGTAGTGTTGATATAGTGGTTAGATAGACATGTAGTAGTAGTGTTGATATAGTGGTTAGATAGATAGACATGTAGTAGTAGTGTTGATATAGTGGTTATATAGACATGTAACAGTAGTGTTGATATAGTGGTTAGATAGACATGTAACAGTAGTGTTGATATAGTGGTTAGATAGACATGTAACAGTAGTGTTGATATAGTGGTTAGATAGACATGTAACAGTAGTGTTGATATAGTGGTTAGATAGATAGACATGTAACAGTAGTGTTGATATAGTGGTTAGATAGACATGTAACAGTAGTGTTGATATAGTGGTTAGATAGACATGTAGTAGTAGTGTTGATATAGTGGTTAGATAGATAGATATGTAGTAGTAGTGTTGATATAGTGGTTAGATAGATAGACATGTAACAGTAGTGTTGATATAGTGGTTAGATAGATAGACATGTAGTAGTAGTGTTGATATAGTGGTTAGATAGACATGTAACAGTAGTGTTGATATAGTGGTTAGATAGACATGTAGTAGTAGTGTTGATATAGTGGTTAGATAGATAGACATGTAACAGTAGTGTTGATATAGTGGTTAGATAGACAGACATGTAGTAGTAGTGTTGATATAGTGGTTAGATAGACATGTAACAGTAGTGTTGATATAGTGGTTAGATAGACATGTAACAGTAGTGTTGATATAGTGGTTAGATAGACATGTAACAGTAGTGTTGATATAGTGGTTAGATAGACATGTAACAGTAGTGTTGATATAGTGGTTAGATAGACATGTAACAGTAGTGTTGATATAGTGGTTAGATAGACATGTAGTAGTAGTGTTGATATAGTGGTTAGATAGATAGACATGTAACAGTAGTGTTGATATAGTGGTTAGATAGACAGACATGTAACAGTAGTGTTGATATAGTGGTTAGATAGACATGTAGTAGTAGTGTTGATATAGTGGTTAGATAGATAGACATGTAGTAGTAGTGTTGATATAGTGGTTAGATAGACATGTAACAGTAGTGTTGATATAGTGGTTAGATAGACATGTAACAGTAGTGTTGATATAGTGGTTAGATAGACATGTAGTAGTAGTGTTGATATAGTGGTTAGATAGACATGTAACAGTAGTGTTGATATAGTGGTTAGATAGATAGACATGTAGTAGTAGTGTTGATATAGTGGTTAGATAGACATGTAACAGTAGTGTTGATATAGTGGTTAGATAGACATGTAACAGTAGTGTTGATATAGTGGTTAGATAGACATGTAGTAGTAGTGTTGATATAGTGGTTAGATAGACATGTAACAGTAGTGTTGATATAGTGGTTAGATAGATAGACATGTAACAGTAGTGTTGATATAGTGGTTAGATAGACATGTAGTAGTAGTGTTGATATAGTGGTTAGATAGACATGTAGTAGTAGTGTTGATATAGTGGTTAGATAGATAGACATGTAACAGTAGTGTTGATATAGTGGTTAGATAGACATGTAGTAGTAGTGTTGATATAGTGGTTAGATAGACATGTAGTAGTAGTGTTGATATAGTGGTTAGATAGACATGTAGTAGTAGTGTTGATATAGTGGTTAGATAGACATGTAGTAGTAGTGTTGATATAGTGGTTAGATAGACATGTAACAGTAGTGTTGATATAGTGGTTAGATAGACATGTAACAGTAGTGTTGATATAGTGGTTAGATAGACATGTAGTAGTAGTGTTGATATAGTGGTTAGATAGATAGACATGTAGTAGTAGTGTTGATATAGTGGTTAGATAGACATGTAGTAGTAGTGTTGATATAGTGGTTAGATAGACATGTAACAGTAGTGTTGATATAGTGGTTAGATAGACATGTAACAGTAGTGTTGATATAGTGGTTAGATAGATAGACATGTAGTAGTAGTGTTGATATAGTGGTTAGATAGACATGTAGTAGTAGTGTTGATATAGTGGTTAGATAGACATGTAGTAGTAGTGTTGATATAGTGGTTAGATAGACATGTAACAGTAGTGTTGATATAGTGGTTAGATAGACATGTAGTAGTAGTGTTGATATAGTGGTTAGATAAATAGACATGTAGTAGTAGTGTTGATATAGTGGTTAGATAGACATGTAGTAGTAGTGTTGATATAGTATTTAGATAGACATGTAGTAGTAGTGTTGATATAGTGGTTAGATAGATAGACATGTAACAGTGGTGTTGATATAGTGGTTATATAGACATGTAACAGTAGTGTTGATATAGTGGTTAGATAGATAAACATGTAACAGTAGTGTTGATATAGTGGTTATATAGACATGTAACAGTAGTGTTGATGTAGTGGTTAGATAGACATGTAGTAGTAGTGTTGATATAGTGGTTAGATAGATAGACATGTAGTAGTAGTGTTGATATAGTGGTTAGATAGATAGACATGTAGTAGTAGTGTTGATATAGTGGTTAGATAAATAGACATGTAACAGTAGTGTTGATATAGTGGTTAGATAGACATGTAGTAGTAGTGTTGATATAGTGGTTAGATAGATAGACATGTAACAGTAGTGTTGATATAGTGGTTAGATAGATAGACATGTAGTAGTAGTGTTGATATAGTGGTTAGATAGACATGTAGTAGTAGTGTTGATATAGTGGTTAGATAGACATGTAACAGTAGTGTTGATATAGTGGTTAGATAGACAGACATGTAACAGTAGTGTTGATATAGTGGTTAGATAGACATGTAGTAGTAGTGTTGATATAGTGGTTAGATAAATAGACATGTAACAGTAGTGTTGATATAGTGGTTAGATAAATAGACATGTAACAGTAGTGTTGATATAGTGGTTAGATAGACATGTAGTAGTAGTGTTGATATAGTGGTTAGATAGACATGTAACAGTAGTGTTGATATAGTGGTTAGATAGACATGTAGTAGTAGTGTTGATATAGTGGTTAGATAGACATGTAGTAGTAGTGTTGATATAGTGGTTATATAGACATGTAACAGTAGTGTTGATATAGTGGTTAGATAGATAGACATGTAACAGTAGTGTTGATATAGTGGTTAGATAGATAGACATGTAGTAGTAGTGTTGATATAGTGGTTATATAGACATGTAACAGTAGTGTTGATATAGTGGTTATATAGACATGTAGTAGTAGTGTTGATATAGTGGTTAGATAGACATGTAGTAGTAGTGTTGATATAGTGGTTAGATAGACATGTAGTAGTAGTGTTGATATAGTGGTTAGATAGACAGACATGTAACAGTAGTGTTGATATAGTGGTTAGATAGATAGACATGTAACAGTAGTGTTGATATAGTGGTTAGATAGACATGTAGTAGTAGTGTTGATATAGTGGTTAGATAGATAGACATGTAGTAGTAGTGTTGATATAGTGGTTAGATAGATAGACATGTAGTAGTAGTGTTGATATAGTGGTTAGATAGATATGTAGTAGTAGTGTTGATATAGTGGTTAGATAGACATGTAACAGTAGTGTTGATATAGTGGTTAGATAGACATGTAACAGTAGTGTTGATATAGTGGTTAGATAGACATGTAGTAGTAGTGTTGATATAGTGGTTAGATAGATAGACATGTAACAGTAGTGTTGATATAGTGGTTAGATAGATATGTAGTAGTAGTGTTGATATAGTGGTTAGATAGATAGACATGTAGTAGTAGTGTTGATATAGTGGTTAGATAGATAGACATGTAACAGTAGTGTTGATATAGTGGTTAGATAGATAGACATGTAACAGTAGTGTTGATATAGTGGTTAGATAGATAGACATGTAACAGTAGTGTTGATATAGTGGTTAGATAGATATGTAGTAGTAGTGTTGATATAGTGGTTAGATAGATAGACATGTAGTAGTAGTGTTGATATAGTGGTTAAATAGATAGACATGTAGTAGTAGTGTTGATATAGTGGTTAGATAGATAGACATGTAACAGTAGTGTTGATATAGTGGTTAGATAGATAGACATGTAGTAGTAGTGTTGATATAGTGGTTAGATAGATAGACATGTAACAGTAGTGTTGATATAGTGGTTAGATAGATAGACATGTAGTAGTAGTGTTGATATAGTGGTTAGATAGATAGACATGTAACAGTAGTGTTGATATAGTGGTTAGATAGACATGTAACAGTAGTGTTGATATAGTGGTTAGATAGACATGTAACAGTAGTGTTGATATAGTGGTTAGATAGACATGTAGTAGTAGTGTTGATATAGTGGTTAGATAGATAGACATGTAACAGTAGTGTTGATATAGTGGTTAGATAGACATGTAACAGTAGTGTTGATATAGTGGTTAGATAGATAGACATGTAACAGTAGTGTTGATATAGTGGTTAGATAGATAGACATGTAACAGTAGTGTTGATATAGTGGTTAGATAGACATGTAACAGTAGTGTTGATATAGTGGTTAGATAGACATGTAACAGTAGTGTTGATATAGTGGTTAGATAGACATGTAACAGTAGTGTTGATATAGTGGTTAGATAGACATGTAACAGTAGTGTTGATATAGTGGTTAGATAGACATGTAACAGTAGTGTTGATATAGTGGTTAGATAGATATGTAGTAGTAGTGTTGATATAGTGGTTAGATAGACATGTAGTAGTAGTGTTGATATAGTGGTTAGATAGATAGACATGTAATAGTAGTGTTGATATAGTGGTTAGATAGACAGACATGTAACAGTAGTGTTGATATAGTGGTTAGATAGATAGACATGTAACAGTAGTGTTGATATAGTGGTTAGATAGATATGTAGTAGTAGTGTTGATATAGTGGTTAGATAGATAGACATGAACAGTAGTGTGATATAGTGGTTAGATATATAGACATGTAACAGTAGTGTTGATATAGTGGTTAGATAGACATGTAACAGTAGTGTGATATAGTGGTTAGATAGACATGTAGTAGTAGTGTTGATATAGTGGTTTAGGACAGTACAGTAGTGTTGATATAGTGGTTAGATAGACATGTAGTAGTGTTGATATAGTGGTTAGATAGACATGTAGTAGTAGTGTTGATATAGTGGTTAGATAGACATGTAGTAGTAGTGTTGATATAGTGGTAGATAGATGACATGTAGTAGTAGTGTTGATATAGTGGTTAGATAGACATGTAGTAGTAGTGTTGATATAGTGGTTAGATAGACATGTAGTAGTAGTGTTGATATAGTGGTTAGATAGACATGAAGTAGTAGTGTTGATATAGTGGTTAGATAGACATGTAGTAGTAGTGTTGATATAGTGGTTAGATAGACATGTAGTAGTAGTGTTGATATAGTGGTTAGATAGACATGTAACAGTAGTGTTGATATAGTGGTTAGATAGACATGTAGTAGTAGTGTTGATATAGTGGTTAGATAGACATGTAGTAGTAGTGTTGATATAGTGGTTAGATAGATAGACATGTAACAGTAGTGTTGATATAGTGGTTAGATAGATAGACATGTAGTAGTAGTGTTGATATAGTGGTTAGATAGACATGTAGTAGTAGTGTTGATATAGTGGTTAGATAGATAGACATGTAACAGTAGTGTTGATATAGTGGTTAGATAGATAGACATGTAGTAGTGTTGATATAGTGGTTAGATAGACATAGTAGTAGTGTTGATATAGTGGTTAGATAGACATGTACAGTAGTGTTGATATAGTGGTTAGATAGACATGTAGTAGTGTTGATATAGTGGTTAGATAGATAGACATGTAGTAGTAGTGTTGATATAGTGGTTAGATAGACATGTAGTAGTAGTGTTGATATAGTGGTAAGATAGATAGACATGTAGTAGTAGTGTTGATATAGTGGTAAGATAGATAGACATGTAGTAGTAGTGTTGATATAGTGGTTAGATAGACATGTAGTAGTAGTGTTGATATAGTGGTAAGATAGATAGACATGTAGTAGTAGTGTTGATATAGTGGTAAGATAGATAGA